>NC_083626.1:11535294-11642794 GCF_963584025.1 Labrus mixtus | reverse complement strand
TTATTGAGCAGAAACTGTAAAGGAATATGATCTCAAAGCTTCCATTGGGAATAGTCTTAATATTGTTTGACAGACTATGCTTAATTTGTGTATATCAGAAAACTGCTTAGCTTCATTATCAGATCTTTGATTTTTAACCTGAGCACTGGTGTCTTGATTATTTCACTGACATACATTGATTTAGACTGGGAGAGGTTTCCACTTGAGGTTGACAGGATTGATGAATCCATATGATCCTGAATTTGCTCTCAGTCCTCTTTTGTCAGCTCTGACTGCTCCCCCCTGTCTGTCAGGAGCCTGTGTTTATAATGTGTGACATATTTAGCAGGCAGATATAATTGCCTGTGAAAGGCTGTAATTGTCTGAGACCAAATCAGTCTGCAGAGACTGCGGGAGCCCACCTAGCCACTGAGGTAATCAAACTGTGGCTCGTTCTTCCTCTTTGAGAGCTAATGATGAGCTCCATTATCGGTCATAATGGTCAGGGGAGAAGTGTGACACAAAATACAGTAGTGATACAGTGGTTTTAGTTCTTTGCTATTGTAGTTTGTTTAAAAATGTGGGAATAGCCTTTAAAGGGGAAAGGAGGAAGTTGCTGCAGAGTGGCGCCGACGTGACGTCACCAACTAAAAAATCACGTGTCTGACCAAGACCGATGGACAGAGAAAAGAATAGAGATGGATGTCATTAAAGTAAAACCAAGGTGGTGAGGTAAGAAGAGATTTTCCAGTTGACAAAAGAGAGAGAAATAGAGAAAGAGGCCCTCTCTTTGTCTGGAAGAGTTATTTAGTCTCAAGTTGGTCAAAAGCCATGCCGATGAGTGATGTCGCTAAGAAATACAAACAGAGGAAAGAAAAGTAGGATATTGAAAATTATGACATACAAACAATGGTGTTATGCTGTCGATGACTCTGTCTTTCTTTTAACAAGGCTTCAACAAGCTCACAGTGGCTCTGCACTGCAGGCATGTTAACACACAGGAAAGGGAAACTTGAGCAGATCTTTTTATAGAATTGTTAATAACACAGTAGACAGTAGTGAAAACCATAGCCTAAAGCAGCACTTACTGGCACAACCCACTGTGAATCAAGCAAGTATATATATTCTGTATGTGCGCACAAAAGTGTGTGTGTGCTTTTGTGTTTGTTGCCGGCACCTTAAGAGTGGTTAAAGATGTATTAAGATCCTTTATGTAAGTTGAACTGCATTATCTCACTAAAGAAAAACTTGTTACAGCTCATTTTCTGCAGTAAAACTTTTACCCTAAGGGAAGACAATATTAGCAACAAATTGTTCTTAAAGAATAAAGGTACTTATTATATGGACAAATAGTTCCCATTAGTGTTATGCTGCTATCATTTACAGTTGTGGAATGTGAAAAGGTAGACCTAAGTGCTAAAATTTAAGGTACTTGTCCTTGAGGGAGATATTCTACCTTTTTTGACTCCAATAATCTAGATCTCTATTATAGAAATACAGTAGATCTATACAACAGGTACAGTAAGACTGCTCGCTCAGTGAAGGCATTGGGCAAGTCATAAGCTAGAACAAATGTTTGCGGCAGCAGGGCAGGCGAAGGGAGTGAAACTGAAAGATGGTCATGTTTTATTAAGCCTGATAATACGGCTTAATCTGGGGCTCGGGTTACACAGTGCTTTGTGGGTAATTAGAGATCATGTCGTATGCCTGGCCTGCTGAAAAAAATGCACCCCGCCCTAATCCCCTCCTAAACGCCTCTCTTCCGCCACCTTCCCTTCTTCCTTCTCTACAATCTCCCTCACTCAAAAAAAAAGGCAAGGTACATACCTCCAAATGAGCTGTTTTTCTGTCAGGGAAACGCACAAGTAAACAATCATGGCTGCCATAATATCAGGTAGCTAGTCATCAGAAAGTTTCTACCTCGTTTTAAGACACTTGGAAATGTGCTTATGTGCTCAGAATTCAATAAGAGGAAGTCGACAGTGGAGCACTTTGCGGTTTGCTTTGTGGAACTTGTTAGATGAATGACTAATGCCTCCTGGCAAGTGCCCCAGGTTTACTATTACCAAAACAATGGCACTCGATCCAGAGCACCGCAGCCTTGGTGTTCACACAGACAGGAGCTCAGACTGCTGTTTTCTTTTGAACCCTAAATGCTGACTGCCCATTCATGCAACATCCCCCGAACACACAGACACACACAAAGGAAATTCTCAACTGACACAGGGACGTGTTCGAAAAACAATGGTGTCTTTGGGAAGAAACATTTCCATTTCTCTCGCTTTAAAATTTTGCCAAGTGTACAGAAGTAGCCGTATGGATATATTTATATGATCTGGCCTTACTGGGATTAAGACAGCTTCTCCATTAAATTGTTTACATAAACAGTCGAAAATAATGACGCAATCTGACCTGGTTTATGGGCCAAAACATCGGCCACCTCCCACAATAATTCAAAATATGTGCAGGTGCAATGAAACACTCTGAGTTAAATGCATGCAGTTCAGTTTTGATCACACCTGGTGGTTTAAACTGAAAATCCCCTCTACATAAAAAAGGCCAATATTGAAGCATGAGTTTATCTCCTCTGTATAGGGACAACTCATAAAACCTCACCCTCCAGCATGCAAGCCACATATCACATGAAGAAAGTATTTTCATAAACAGGTTTTAATCTTATCATCATGACATATGAGTCCATATGAAAAAAGAATTGTCATAGACACCAGTCACAAATAATAAACAGTCAGTATTGTGCTGTTATCCACATCCACACTGTGCCATTGAACTCATTAACCTTGTCAGCCTCATCAGAGCAGCTAGAGGAAGTCTTATGAATGATCATTTATTCAGACACAAAGCAGATAAATTCAAATGTTTCCATAGGGATATGTTCACATTGCTGCCGTGTAAGGCTCAAGCTTTCAAACAGCCCATATACCATCAGGCTTCACATTTGCATAAAATGTATCAAAATGCAGAACTGAGCTGTGTTCAAAGTGAGTATTATTGGCAGAACTACAAGGCTTTTTTAAGGGTTGAGGTAGCTAATAGCTTACAGTGGCTCTTCATCACAATAAACATGTAGATGTGTTTTTTCTCTTTGGGTTGGTTTGGAACCTGACACATAAAATAAAGTGAAAAGAGAGATAAATTCCAGACTCGTAAGGCCAGACCTAAATCTGTGTCCGTTGTTTCCTGTCCTTTCTGGTTTGATTTGCTGGGATGGTTGTCACAGCCAGTTCTGTCAATTACGGGTGGTATATCTTTAATAACATATACAACATGCTGATTTTGAATTTGTCCAATAGTGTTAGAACCTGTACTACATAGACCCAGCTGTCACAAGCTGTATTGGTTCTTATACTTTCGCAGGTTGTTGGATAAACATTGGCTTCTGGAACAAGTGTGACTTTATTTTACCATCATATAAAACTGGTTTTCGTTTAAACTATCCAAAATATCAGCTACAGAATTCTCATTACCTCACGAATAAGTGTTGGTCTGCATACAAATTGATAACCGTTGGTTTTGCTAACTAAAT
Organism: Labrus mixtus; assembly: GCF_963584025.1. Lineage (NCBI taxonomy): Eukaryota > Metazoa > Chordata > Actinopteri > Labriformes > Labridae > Labrus > Labrus mixtus. The sequence continues at coordinate 11,639,271 of NC_083626.1, read as the reverse complement.
GTAATGCCTACAATGCAGTTTTGCATTCTAGTCTCAGATTACAAAAACTTAAAATGTGTATCATTATGTAGAAATATTGAAGATTTGGTGTAAGTATTTTCTCACATTGAGAAAACTAACCACATATACTTCATACATTTATGTGCCAATTGGAACTGTTAATAATTTCCCAATGAGTTTCAATATAATTTTAAGGACCACTCAGATGCACACAAGCATGGTCATATACACTTTACTCACTTTTACACCTCTGAAATTCCCACCATCAAACCACCACAGAAAGACACTCATGCTCACACACTTCCCATATAGCTCGAAGGCATTTCATTTCCTCTCCTCCTATGACAGCATCACAATAAGATGGTACATGGTGCCACGTGACAAAGAGCAAGTACACGGGGCGATCAAATCGCTCTCTCTGCCTCTCTTTCCAGCTTGAAGGGCAGAACGGTCAGTTGTTACATAAACTAGAGTTGGTTCAATTACAGAAAAATGTGCTTTGTGTCCTTGTCAGAAGCAGAGTGATGAAGCAGATAAAATATAAGTAAGTTATCTGTGTTCCCTCAGGATTTTGATAGAATAGCTTTTTTTATGTGCTCACTTGGTTGATATTTCTAGTGATAATTCATTCAGGTTTGACTGATTGACTGTTGAAAAAGCACTAGTTATTGTTTGTTTTTGTAAAAACAAAACAAAAACTGTATTGTACGCTTAAATGACAAGGGGGCTTCACAGTAAAAGATCTCCCAATCTTGTCCATAAAGACGTAGTAATTTGAAATATTTGCAAAGATGTCAACATCCCTCAATCTTTGGAAGAGTAACAAACAAAAACATGCGAGAGGAACCTCAACTGTGTCAAAAACAAGGAAATGAGTGCTCTCTTAACTTGACTTTTAACCTCCCCATCCCGTTTGGTAACCTTTTTGCAGATCACAAACTAACAGGGTTAGAATAACAACCCTGTACCGTGTACGGAATTTGTGTGTGATTCCTAAGTGTGTTCTTAAACCGTGGGGGAAAAAGCCACCTTTCTATTATCACAAACACCTCCTCACAGCCAATACTTCATGAAGACATTTATCTCTTTATGTTGACCTAGTTGGATGTTTTTTTTTTTTTATCAGAATACAGATCTGTTTCTGGCAGCCATTTCTTCAAGTATGACTTTTTTCATGACTGACCCTTACTCCAGGTATTCTCTGTATATTTGAAAACAGTGTCATGGCACAGTTTTTCAGATGAGCCTGTAATTAAGTCGTCTCGGAGCCTTGAGCTGGGACCAATTTGCCACTAATTGTCCCGAGTTTTAATTTCTAATGGAATAAGGGCCAGAGGGAATGCAGCCTAATGAGATGCAGTTACTGTGTGTGTGTGTGTGTGTGTGTGTGTGTGTGTGTGTGTGTGTGTGTGTGTGTGTTATTGCCCCTGTAAATAAAGGAACAACAGTGAGTAAAGCAAGATGTTCCATTTAGATTCTTTTACCTTTTTTATGTTAATTCTACAAAGCACTCAGGATGTTTCTGTCTTGCCAAACTGTCTATTTGCAAATAATAAAATGCATAGACATATTTAAAATCAGTAACATAAAAGTGCATTGGCAGAGGAGTCAGAATAATCATTTTTGCAATAGCTAATCCCTTTTATACAGACTGTGAAGAGCCCTCTCTTAATAACAACAACAACAACAGCGAAGACCTGTCCAAAAGTAAGAAGTGTTTAGCCCTCAGCACTCAAGTTATTGCTCAAAAAGTGTAGCTATAGACTGGAACCAGAAAGCTTGTTTACATAGCCTTGGGAGTGTTTTTGTCATGATTTAGATTCCAGGCATTTCAACATCCAAATAAATGAGATTAGACTTCTGAGCACAAGTAAACCTCTAGAAGAAGAAATAGGCCTGTTGTTTTAAAAAAGTTAGTCTTATCTGTAAAGCCAGAGCAACTTTGTTTTTTGTTATTACAGACGGTGGAAGTTCACCCAGCATATGTGGGTTATAACAGAAAAATGCTTTACCATGTTTATGTGTGCTATAATTTAAGATTATTGACCGCAATAAAACACACAAACACACAGTCAGCTTGTTTAATGACATGTAATAGTATTTTCAAACAAACAAATAAAAACATTAACAATAAAGTACACAGGAATAAGATTACATGAATCTTTCACTTTGGTGACTTCTCTGTAATTTTTCCATATATTCTATGATTGGAGTTTGCTCCTGTGTCTGACTCAAGGCCCTTCCTCTTATTGTTTCAATATGTCAGAGCATTGTTTGAATGAGGTCACCCATTACCGATCTGGCCTGAGGCCAGCTTGACTTCAGCTGATTTAATTGAATCTACGACATGAGTCAAATTCAAACAAGCAGAGAGTGCTTTGCCATGACAGCCTCATTACTCCACATTAAGAACTCATTTCACAATGCATTGTGACTTTCGGCTTAACAAATGGTGAAAAGGGATGAAATCAAATAAGTCAGTATATTTTGGCTGAAAATATTCCAGTACTGTACATACATAATAGGAGAGCAGATAAATAGTCTTTCTGCTGTTTTTGTATAAGTTAATGTGAATGCCTTCTGGGTTAAAGTGTTCTCATGTTTGTTGTCTGCAGTAATAGAATGACATTCAATGCCATTTTCCCTCTTCAATGGAATTTTTGTCAACACGTTATGAATTTAACCTGCCTTGTCACTCAAGCCAGAGACAGTGCTGAGAGAGGAGAAAATATTAGAATGAAACCTTTCACTGCAGATCTTTTCTGTTGGATTTGAGCAGAGCAAATAATACAGCCTTTATCGTGTCAACTGCACAACAAACAAAGAGGGCTTTGTTGTGACATAGCACAAGTTGGAATATCAGGCAGCATAATGACTTACATTATAACACATACACAATATTTGCAGCATATCGGCAGTGTGCTCCAGGATTTCATCAGCTCCAACCTTCACTAAACTTCTCAATTAAGCATGCATTCTTTCAGAGCCACTTGCAGCTCGACCCGAGATAGAGGGGGGGGGGGAGGTACGGCAGGCCGAACATGCCAGGGCCTCCCTCCACAATAGGGAAGGAAATGTTGAGACTGCAAGGCTCTGTGGAGTGGAGATATGGACGTGTTTGCTCAGGCCTAGGTATCGGGCACTTAAACAAACATGGCCGTCGTTAATGAGCCTGTTTGCCTGCCAAAGGTAAAGACAGCTGTTGTCTCTCGCCACAATGAAGCAGGCCTCAGTGTGGTGGTGTACAGAGGAGCACCGCGTCCCCATAGTAACACTCACCATGTGTGTACTCTAGAGGGAACTTATTAGGTCCCCTTTACAATAAATAGTGAGTAAAATGTAAATTGTGAGGCCATGCGGCAATTTCACAAGGTCTGACTGTGAAATGAAAAGGTTTATTAAATCTTGTCTTTGAAGCAATAAAAGTGAAAACGCTTGTGGGGGTGGGGGAATAGCTGCACAGCAAGGACACATTGGACTTGCTCATAACATCAGCGAGTGAGAGTTGAGATACTGTGGCTTTTTCTCTGTTTGATTAACCAGTGCATATGATAAAGGAGCGTTTGAGACGCCTTACTTTGCTTTTCTGCATCTGTCTTCTTGGATTGGAGAAAATCTCCCTTCAAATCAGTTCTGGTTAAAAAAAATGGCTTCTGAAAAGGACACTAATGCACAACAAGAAGGCAAAGTGAGAAGTACAGAAACCTGGAAAAGCACTTTTCTCCTTATGTTCAGAAAATTAATACATTCTAGCTGTACCTGTCCAACTGAATCAGCACTGACAGCCTGCTGCACTGCGCTGCCGATTTCAGGTTAAGAATATGAGTCGGAAGACTTTTGTCATGCGGGGACAGAAGCCAGTAAGAAACTGTGAAACATTTAAGGTCCAACTGTCACTTGCATGAGGGTGGTTTCTGTTAAAACAAAGCAGCCCCCAACCCTTTCCTAGCATTGTTTACAGAACATTTGGATTGATGACATTTTTTTCCATTATTGTACCAGTCAGTGTAAAGGACTGACAATGTCACAGAGGAATATAAGAGTTTTATAATGAATAAATGTTAATGCGCTGTAAGCACTTCTTTTAAATCAGATAATCCTATTTAGTTGACATTTGTTCAAATATTGAATGAGAGGTCATTGTAGAAAATCTGTTATTTTTATAATTGAGAGAAAGTGGCTGATTTCTGTGACAACTGGTGGCGACCGCCATTTCAGAGCCGCCATGACAGACGGAATGTTTGTTGTCGCTGTGAAAACAGCGGATGTTACGTCATGGACCACTACACACGAAAAAGCAGGAATTGCCGAACAGAGTCCGCGACACAACGTTATAATGAGAATATTTGCCTTTATATAAATGCTATGTGTAATCCAATGGAATGACAACATCCACAAAAGAGAGGAGAACAACATACTGATGAACAGAAAACAGAATGCAGCCATTTAATTACGTGTACGGAGATCGTAGTGGTCGTGTGCTCGAATTGAAATCTCCGGTGTATATGCTGCCGCGTTCAGACATCAGCTCACTCGGACTCTCTGCGGAAAAAATACTAGGGGTCTGGCCGGAGAAACTCCGGGTAAAGTCTGAGCAAAAAATGCGGCTGTTTGCGTTCACACATAGCCTAAAGCCCCTCCGGGAAGCCAAATCTCCGGAGTTTTTCAGGAGATTTCCGTATGTGTGAAAAGTGTAAAAGAGATCCCAAGATTCCCCGGCAGACTCAACGTCATCTTTTGTTATTGTAGTATTGATTGAGAACAGACAGCAAACACAAGTATTGTGTACACACGAAGAACAGCAGATAGACATAAAAACTGAGTTTTGGCAAAAATGCACCCTTTAATCTTTGTTTATTTACCACACTGAATCACACATCGCACAATTTCTATTATCATGCAGGCCTAATATTTACATTAAAAACACTGCATTTCTCTGGTGTGATGTTCTGTATTTTTCATATCCCAATATATATCCCCAAAAGAAATATCGTATTGTCAGTTTTTTCTAATATCGTGCAGACCTACTTTAACACATTAGCTCTCCTGTTTGTTCGCTGCAGTCTTTCAATTAAAGAGCTTGGCCATATTTGGAGGGACTCCCTGGAGAGGCAGTAAAGGAAATGGCTGAACACATCAGACACATTTGTCTTCCCTGCTTAGTTACCTTGCAGGGGGAAGATAGTGATACCCATTTTCTCCATCTAATGTGTTTGCTTGCACCCGATGCCAAGTGTCAACATGCAGCTTCTTGACAGTCATTTTTCATTTGGAGCAAGTAGCATGGTTAAAGAAGCAATGCATTGTTCCGTTTTTGCATTTTCCCTTCTGTTAAACAACTATTTGTTTTTTTTTAGGTGGCTTACTTACGTTACGTTTCAGGTTAAAAGTGCACTAGTCAGAGATTATTACTTAATAGCTTTGGCTGGCTGTTGATTGGGAATAAAAAAGGCAATTAGTATAATAGGATATAGGACATAATGACAGAATTAAATGAGTGTGACAGACACACAATAGGCCTGCTCTGTCATCTCCTAAGCCCGGTTCGCTTATTAGAATTAATCTGGCCTGATTAAAAATGCAAATGGTTCAAAGTCATTGATGGAGTTTACATGTTTTTATAACATTTAACTGATTTAATTACATGGAAAATGAAATGGTGGGATGTGCGATTGAATTTTTTTCCGCCATCACCCTCCTTCCACAGAGAGATGAATATTCTCTCATGCCAGGAAGAGAAGGTAATGAGATTAGTGCTCTCTCTATTTCTCTCTCTCTCTCTCTCTCTCTCTCCCTCCTTCTCTGTTTCTCGCTCTCCATCTCTGCCTTTCACAAGCTGACGGTTTGGTTCATCAAACCAAGAAGAGTTGTTTTATTGTTATCACTGAAACATTTTTACTTTGGTCTCAGAAGCACGTACTGTATTGTGTGACTGAGGAGCTTCACAAAATCTAAAGAGTTTCCACCTACAGTATATTATTTTTTAAGACCATTAGATGAGTTACAGCTGGGGGGGAACTATTCGGATTCTTCCTGGTTTAGTTGTTTTATTCTTGTAAACAGGAAAGATCAGAGATTTTAACAGACAGATTTAATTGTCTTAGGTGTATTGATATGCTGTATAGCCTGCAGCAGGTTGTAAATTCATATGCATGCTTTGACATTTTGCAGGTGAACTGTTGTGTTGTTTTTGTCAAAGCGTCTTTGAGTTTTTAGAAAAGCGCTATATAAAACTAATGTATTATTATTATTATAACTCCATGAAGGTATTTTGCTTTGACAAAATTCTGCCACTAAATAAACAGCAAACACCTGTCCTTGATTTCATACAAAAGTACAGTTTTTGCAGAGGCAAATACCTGGAAGACATTGTTGCCCATGAAAATTTAATTTTCTTCATACACTTTGGCCTGTTTCAGTGACAGAAGCCAGTTCCTGTTTCCAGCTGTCATGCGAGTAAGGTTTCAGACCATATTCATACAGTGTGCACCTCTCAGTGTGTTTAAAGTGCAGATTGATAGATCTGTCTTGAAGCATGCATGCTTTTTTGTACCTTTTGTGGTAGTTAAAACCTGCTGGCATGGACATAGATTGATTTTTTTATTTGACTAAGTTCGTTTGACCTCGCCTGACAGGCGACATTCAATGTGTGTGTGTTTTTATTTTTTTTTCAGACTGGTCATTTCATTGGTGTATTACATTTTTTGAATGCTGCTATGCCTTTAAAGACAGAATATGTTTTTCCCCCACTGATCATGAATGCTCAAATGTCCTAGAGAATGTCCTGACTATTTGGAATTGGCCAGATGCTTGGATTTGATCTCTTCCACCGACCTTGCCTTGCATAATCTGTTCTTTAACCGTCAATACACAGATGTCAAGTTTGAAGTGAAGAAGTTTGAGATTGTTAACATGCTGTGAAAAAAAGGCTTTTTATTCAAAGACCCCATTTTTTGCATCTGGCAGACAAAAAAAAGAAAAAGAGACCTAAAACTTTGTGTTGACAGGATGGGATCAATTACCACTGCATGTCCGTACATCAGCTCAATGTGTTGAAATGGAAAGTATGCTATTGATCTGTGTGCATTAGTGCTCTACAGTAACATAAGCATGGAGTGGAAGAACAAAAGAGACACAGTGTGTCACACTAGAGGGAGAAGTGCAGCACAAAGAGGACCATTAACTTCATGCAGTCTATTGGCATGTCATTGTTTATCATTTTTAGTCCTAATATATATTTGTCTTTTATAAAAGAATTTTAGCCACACACATACATCTGGAAGTGATTCTGGTCGGGTTTAAACCCAAAGGCCTCATGTATGCCCTGCAGACAGAATGTTATTAAAGTTTATTGTAGTAAAGTGCTGCAAAATATGTGATACAGTTTGACATTAAAAGGCTAAGAAAGCCACTAAAGCTCCTCTAACAGAGGTCAGGCAACGCATCAAGTTGCTTATTTATAACTCCTGAAGCTGTCCTCACTCAAAGCTGGACGGTCCTACTGGGCTGGAAAACATACATCCTGCGGTGATATTTCTCCTTTTCTAGCTCATTCTTTTCCCATCTGGGGACTAAACACAATTATTCCATTGTGCCACACAGTACAGTATATCACATTCTGCACATTTCAGCCAGAGAAAAAATGTGGTGTTACGTTGGGGCATATGGCATCATGATAAATATGCTTTAGAGAAGGAGGAGGGTGGGGGTGGGGGGTCACTGTAAGGGCATGAATTGAATGAACTTTAGCGTGGTGATTAGATTAGTGTATTGTAAACAAAAGGGTTATTTCTGTTTTCCTATGTTTCCTATGTTAAGGCAAAAAAAGATGAAAATATACAGAGAAATGCTTCAATATTACAGTTTAGATATGTTGATGAATCCATTGTTCTATAAGGGGAAATTATTATTTTATCACATAGATCTGTAGTGGTTCAGCTTTACCTATATCGATGACAGGAAACACAATAGTGACAAGGAAACCCAAAGATGCCACACAAGGGGAGGGAGAGGCAAAAAAAGGGTGCTTGGCACGAGAGACAGCACGAGAGTGGGAGAAGAATCAGGAAGAGAAAACAGTTTGATGCACCCTGTCGTCTTGAAGGGACTTTCTTCTACAGGCCTGAGATTAGAAACTTTACTCTTTAATATTTGCAATTTGTATGATTAGTCTCATTTTATTTTCTGAGAGAGACAACAGTGGATCAATGAACAACTCTCCGTTTTGAGTTTACAGTCTGCACCTCCTACGTGCAGACTGTAGGACCTACACCCTCGTAGTCAGAAAAGCCACCCACTTTAACTCATTACCAACTTCAATGTGTTACAAATTTCACTTCTTATCATTCCCTCTGAAATGGAAAAAAAACACATTTGTTCCTGTCAAGAGTCATCACAGCTTTTTTTAACTACTATTATAGGTAACCCATCGCTGGTTAAAACTATAATACTAATGTGTAACTATATTTATATAGGCAAACGGATGCAGGGACTGTATAGAGGATAGTACCTCACGCTGCTTTTTGATTATGGCAGCTCAATAAATCACGTTTTTAACATCATTATATGACCTGGTGCAATTATTACATTAGAACACTCTGCCTGAAATGTAATAATTTAAAAATCTTTTAAATATTATCGTTTCATACAATTAAACTCAACATTTGAAATTTCAACCTTTCGAATGGATCCTAGGATATACGTGTACTTTCACATTGGCCAGTCAGATAAGTTGTCAGGAACCCCTACTGTGAGGTTACCTAGCACAGTAATTAACAAAGAAGAGGAGAAAGAGGAAAGATTGGTGCAAAGAATGCTTAACAGCAGCAAAAGTTTAGGATCTGTAAGTTACAGCTAATATGCATACTTAAATATTCATGGTATCACATTGCAGATTTCACTCATATCGTGCAGGCCCATTCTGGAACCCAGGTTATTGTTTAGCATGATTTTAAAGAAAACAGTTTGTTTGTAGCCTTTTTTGTTGCTGACCCTAGTTTTATGAGAGCTCAGACAACCCACTTTATGCCAGCCTTGTTCAAAAAGTGAAGTTACCCATGTTCAGGATGCACTATCATACACCAGTGTTATGTTTAAGAGTGCCAGCCTTGTCTAACCAGACCACCATGAGTCAGGTTACTATGAATCTGTAACATCCAGACTGAGTCTGCTCTTGGCCTGTGAGGAATGAATGTCCTCAGGCCTGCCCCTGCTCTGCATATCTGCTCATTCATCTGAACCGCTCATTAAAGGGTAATTACCTGTAATTAGTGAATCATGTCGCTTTAATGAAGATGTTGAAAGCTGTTTGAGCCAGACAGGCTGGCCTTAATTCTGAGGGATGTTCAAGATTAGCTGCAGACAGGAATTCAATAAAGGCTGACATATTAATGAAATTTACTTTTTCGGCAGTGCCGTAGCAGGCTGTATTATGTTTGTATTTCACGTTCATTTCAATTCCAGTAGCATCAACTCCTGGCTGTGGAGGGCAAGTACTTGTTGCTGTATCACAGGAGGCTAATAGGCACAATGATGATAAAGCTGTGTGTGTCTGTGTGTCTAAATACTTCTGTGTGAGTGCTTGTGGTAATGTATGCTTTGCACAGAGTGTGTGTGTGTGTGTGTGTGTGTGTGTTCCCTGGCGGCGTGGTGAGTGTTTAATCTGGCCCAATGGCGTGCCGTTGGCCTGGCTAATCACAGTGTGACTGTAGGAGTGCGCTGAGCCAGGGGAGCACGCCGTCGCTAACAGCGCCTGACAGACTCATTAGAGAGACCTGGCACTGAGCTAGCAAGGCACACACACTCACACACACTCACACACACTCACACTCACACACACACACACACACACACACACACACACACACAGTCAAAGATTCACACCCAAACTCATTGAAATACATGCAGTGGGAAAAGCACTCAGGCTCAACTGCACACCATTTGGAAAATTCACACACTTAAACACCTCTTTTTTTTTTGACACACTCATTCATATAATCATCCGCAGACAAGAATGCTCTCTCTCTCTGTTTCTCTCTCTCACACACACATACAAACACACACACAGCTTAATGCTCCCCATGTGAGAACAAGGCAGGCTGTGACCCCTCACAGTTGCAGCCCAAACACAGACAAGAGCCAAGAGAGCGTTTGTGAAAAAAAGGGGGAGGGAATGGAGGGTGGGAAAAAAACAAGAGGAGGTAAAAAGGAGGAGCAGAGAGAGAGCAACACTTTCTCCAAAATCATATTTTTACTGGCTAATTACCTGCAATCAGGATCTGCCTTGAAACTTGAAAACCTAATAGCTATTTTAAATATTGGATGCATTCACAGGAGCTGTGAATGTGAGGAGGGCTTGACATCCTACTTCAGGAAAACTTATTTTCTTTATTTCAAAGTGTGAAAACTGAGGTAGAAAAACTATGTATTTCACAGAATTGTGTTGAATGACATTTAGCAAAGTTGGACCAAGTACTTTGACAAATTGCTTAAGATTTGCATGTGCTTGCGCTCACAGTGAGGTTAATTGCGGCTCAGCTGCAGCAGAGCCAAGTGGAAACATTAGGTTCGGCTGAATAACAGGTGAATGCAAAGCAGGTCAATATGTAGTCAAGTGTGGGCTTGCCAGCTGTTCACTCCCTCTGCTCTGCCACCACCACACAATGGTGACACACACACAAACACACACATACACACAGACCCACCAATGTTTTTTAGCTTAGTACTAACAGGGGTCGAGTTAGACATGTAAACAGAGGTGTAAATATGTTCTTGTTTTTATGTCTTATTCTTATTTAAAAGTTAGCTCAGTGAAGTAAAAACAAAATAAATTCCACATACAATCGCATATTCTGTGAAATAAGAAAAATATAAAACACTTATTTTCAGCCTTCTTCAAGTAGTGTAGGATACAAAAGAACAATATGTAAATATTTTTAGCATGAAAATGAATTTATATGAACCTGTAGCCAAACCCTGAGATAGCTTACTGCTCTGCGTGGTAGCCTATCATATACTGTATGTGTGAAAACATAAAAAAAACAGAATGACTGTCTTGGTGTCATAGTTGCTCATCAATGCACCAACTGTGTATAAATGTGTGTTTTAAAATAGCCATCTTTGCTCCTTTGAGTAATACTCAACCTGAATAAATATATAGTTGGGTCATTTTGATAGCATATCAAGCTGTAATCCATGCACTTGTTAATTTACCAGCCAAAAGTTGCCTATTTACATTTCCAGCAAACATGGATCAACAAATAACATTAGTATGGGGTTGTAATGATCCTTGATTGTAGCGTTATGATGGCTAAATATCACACTTCATTCGCTAAGTTAGCACTAGCTTATTGCTTAGTTTAGTTGGTTGCTGTATTGATATTGGACATGCAGCACTTGGCAAGTTTTAAGTAAAACTACTACAGTATTATGCTAAATATACAAATAATGCTGATGAGAGCAGTAACAGTAAACCATAAAGGAATGATAAGATGCTAAAATGCGCCATAGAAAATCCATTGACAGGTCATTCTGTGAGTCACCTGTTTTGAAGACGACCCATTGTTAATGTAAAATTAGAGCCTTTTTTGTTAAGCAGAGGAAAGTACGTTGCTAAAATCCATTATCCAAGATTGCAATTTCCAACAAAAAGTGCAAATGAAAGCCTGAGACAGAAGTTGGAAAGTATTAAGAGATGAACTAACATGTTGTTGGTTTTGGTGCTTCATTGGATTGTTGACCCCTAAAAATACCAAGTAACACCTGCCTTATGCTTAACACTTGAAATTACGCTTACAGAAATATCGCGAAAAGGATCCTACACAGAAGTATGCCTCAGTGTATGACAAGTCAGTCTGTATATTCTGCTGCCAATTCTGCCAGGTGTCTCCTTCCTTTATTTCTTTCTCTCACTTTCTCAACCACTCTTATCCTTCTCTTTCAGGCACTAAACACCTTGTCAGGATTCTTCATCTATTTTGGTAGCTGTAACTAGAACTGACAACCTTGTCTCACCTATAAGTCAAATCAAACTGTCTTTAATTTCTCTACCACTGTACCATGTACCAGGCCAAATCTCTCTCTCTCTCTCTCTTTCTGTTTCTCTCTCTGTTCCGAGTACAATAGATGTTCTGCTCTCCGCTCTCTTCCATTCTCTCTCTCTCACTCTTTTCCAGCACAAGGCTATGACATTGAGGGAATGTGATGTGATGTATTGTAGTGAATAATGTATTCTGCAAGGATTGTACAGAGCGCGTAGAGCAGATGGCAGCAGGTTGATCTCAATGTGTGTGTATGTGTGTGTGTGTTTAATGATGACAGTGTGTATATGTGTGAAGTGTGTGTCCTTTTGTGTGTGTGCTCACTCAGTCTGGGGGAGGGGATGGAGTTGAAGAAGGGAGGGAGGGAGGGAGGGAGGCAGAGTGGGGGTTGTGTGTATGTGATCCTCCTTTGTGAGATAAAACATGCAAATGGTGGATTATTTTAATGCATTTTTTTTCTGGGGCTCCAAGCCTTAATCCCTAAAGCAGTTGAAATGAAAATAGTATATGTTTTCTTTCAAACTCTCTCCCTCCCTGAGAGGAATTTACCACTACCAGCTGTCTAAGAATGGGATCCTTTGCACTTAAATATCTCTTTGGTTTAGTTACAGCCAGAGACTGATGATTACATCAGGATAGCATGGAATCAACTAAAGCCTGTCTGTTGTAGTGAAAGCATCAGGGTTGTGAAATTTTCAGATCCAATGGATATACAATTTGGAGTATAAAAATATAGTAGATTGCTCAGTTAGTTACTTTTAGTGGACTATAATTGTGAATTATGCACATCTATTACATGTTGGAATATCTTACAAGCACCTTCCTACATGTTTTATTCTCTTGTAAAATAATGAAACAAATCTAGTGTCTTTCAATGTATGTGTTTTCACTTTTGGAAACCCTAACCCTAAGAGCAGAAGAAGAAGAGCAGTGGCTAAAGAAACAACTAGAACACTAAAGCACACAAACATTTTTTTTTCCGCAGTGAGAAGTTGCCCCCTATAGCTGAAGCTAACAGATGGTAGAATCTATTTACATCCACTTAGGTGACGAGTTTCTCTACTTAAGGTTATTCCACAGTTTCCTGCACATGTGGAGACTTGGGTTGAAATATATAAGCAGCACTTAAACTCTCTGTCTTAAGTGCATAAATCACACAACTTAACACCTGATTTTTTTTTTTTTTATTTGGCAACTTTCCATACTTGTCCTGTTTATTCCAATCATATTTCAAACCTGTCAGTTTTGTGTTATGTCCCGCACTCTCCTCTAAAGCCCATGATGTCTCATCAGTCATGTGACAACAACAAGATGTCCTAGGTGGCATGTTGGGCTGCAAAGTGTAAAGCCTCATGGATGCCTGGCAGCTTGCCTGCACTACTGTAACTGAGGCCAGACACCACAGCCACAACAACAGCAAACATCGTGTAATCGTCCACCCACACCATAGATGCAAAAACAGAAGAAAATTTGAAAAATTGTTGTCACTTTTTCTTTGGCAGTTTTTGTATTATGTAATAGAGCTGTGCATGTGAAGATTTTCACAAAAATACTTATGAAACACAAGCTTGTTAACTCTTGTCTCTTTGATATCAGGGACAGTGAGCATAATTGAGTAAATGTATTTAAGTATTTGAGCGAGCTGATTCAGCCTCTCTGGGATGGTTAATATTGTACTTCGGAAGAAAAATGCCTGGGGCAATTCATTAGGAGTAAATAATTGAGAGGTTTGGATAGTGCTAAGGTGAAATGCATGTTATTATTTTATGTAGTTTGTGTTCCTAGGGCTCTTCAGTTTAAGAATATTAAAAATGCACAAGCCTTCCCACAAATTACTCACTAAAAGGATTCACAATGGGCGCTAATGACACACCATCAATCTTACATTGTTTCCAGCTCTGTAAAAGTGTTGCCCTGGACTTTTATCAATTCATTTACTGCTTTTGGTGATGTACTTGTATTCTCAGAATTATCTTTTTACCCTCATGCATTTCAAAATGGACTTGTTTTATTTAAAGTTAAATTTAAAGTTTAAATAAAACAAGTCCATTTTGAAATGCATGAGGGTAAAAAGATAATTCTGATAGTTAAAGTTAAATTTAAAGTTGCATCAGCTATTACAGTAGGATACTGTACATAAGTAGAAGAAGAATTCTGTTTTAAAAGGCTTGCAGTTTAGTTTGACGCATACATCTTTCAAGAAAGGATGTGAAAGGTGTAAAGGATATGTCAGCAACACGTGCAGCAGGCCAGCATTGAGCTCAAGCAAGAGCTTAAGTTATACATGACACCAGCAGTCTTGGGATGTCTCATAACAAACCTATAAATCTTTCTCATGTCAGTGCTGAGTGCACCTGCAACTGTTTATTCAACCTCAGATGGACTCATGCAAATGCCATTTGTTTCCAATAATTTGCATTCAACTAAGTTTTTATCTGCAGAAACATTTGCTAAACCTTCACTTCAAACCCCCGTATGTTTTCTACCTTTCTTTGTGTTTTTTATTTGTCTGTGTGTGCTTGAACTCTTATCTGTTTAAAAATTCTCACCTTTATATGTTGGTTTTCCGGTGATGCAACTTAAAGGCCACTGAGGTTTTATTTAACATCTTGTACACCCACACACCACCACGTGACAACCAAGAAATGGGTGAGCATCTGAAGGTCTGTTCACAGGTTCTATTCACTATAATAGCATGATGTGTTTAGAATGCTCTCTGTGGTCTGGGTGCAAAAGGTGTTTGTCCTTAACAAGTCAGCAGTTGTGCATCAATGATCTTTGTTTGGTAAGATACTTACAATTGCGGTTGTACAGTTTTTTTTATCCCCTAGCCGAGTGACTCTTGTCACTAACCCTACTCTTTTTGTCGCTGGGTTAGAATAAAATGTTGAATATAATTTAGTACAAAGATTAACCCTTTTGTATTAGCTAAATAAAAAGTGTACCTTTTTCAGGCTAAACTGCACTTTTTGCCACACACATTTTATTAGTGTTGTTATGTTATTGTAATAGCTTCTTATACTGTATTATTTAAGTTGTTGCTAGTTCTGCGTTATTTCCTTGTTAATTGTTTAGCACCAATGCACCAAGTCAAATTCCTTGTATGTGTAAATGTACTTGGCAATAAAACCCGATTCTGATTCTAATTCTGTTTCCAATTCAGCATTTCAGCTCTATTTTGCCATCAGTGAGGCAGTAAAATGTGCACTTTTTCAAGAATTAGCTAATGTTTGCAGGTATTCTAAAATGATTTATTCATAAACCAACCATAGCTGTATGTAATGTACATAGAGGCAGTGTAAATCCACTCCTTGCTTCATGGTGCTCATTTGTTCTCCAGATCTTTGGCTCAGTGCCAGCATTCAGCCCATCTGTCTTGTAGGGGTTGCGTTCATGCTTGTCAGCTTGTTGTAGAGAGTTTGGAGGTGGGCATGGGGAGAAGGCGTGTTTGGGTTGGAGGGGATGTCAGCTCATTAACCCCCATTCTTACCCTAGCTAGTGTAGAGTTACTTTGTAAGTCTCATGTCATTACTCCTCCCCCTGCACGTGTGTGGCACGAGGGGAAGAGCAAAGCAACCAGGATAGGGGGAAAGGTTCACCGGGGAGGGGGGGCACTTGACACAAACACAAATGCCCTGCTTGTATCTCACAAACTAAAGCCCCGGCGTCTTGTTTCCTTCCCATCTTTTGTCTTCTCTGTCTCTTCTTTTTCTCTCTCTGCTGTCTCTCTCTCTTAACACAGGCCCGGTACAGTGTGGCTGAACGAGGGGTTAGGCTTCACACTACTGCCCCCCAAGGCATCAATCCAGCTAGGAAAAGACTGCCTGCTGCTTTGGTGAGATGCAGCAGCTAAGCCTCACATTTCTGAAAACCTTTACTGTATTCTTTGTGCTTGCCAATTGATTGAGAAAGGTGTACCTCAAGGTACGAACCTGGGCCATTTGGAGGCTCTGCTCTGGGAATATGTACACTTTAAATTAAACTGCTTACTTTTAACTCGTAAAAATCCCTACACACGCATATAAAAAACACATACTTTTTATACATCAACACATGAGAAAATGCTCTAATTTATGTTTTCCCAAACCACAGCATAAAAACGATGTATTTGTATTGACAAAACAAGCACACTTACAGGAATTTGCAGACGATGTTAAGTTTTCAAGCACTGTCACATTTGTGTGAAACCTTTCAAAGGTGTTAAATACGCCTCTATGTTTGTGACAGTTTGGCTTTTTGTGTCAGTAGCCTCGTGACAAAAAATTCTGAACCTGAAAGCATCTTCAACATCTTAACAGTATGTCTTTCTTTTTTTTTTTAATGCAGAATAAACATGGAATTGTTTATGGAAAAGATGCAAAACTGACCCCCAAAAACACACAGATCTTTCTTGAGACAGCCTGCTATCATAATTTTTAGAATGGTTTAACCCAACACCTGTAAAAAAGTTAAAACTTAGTGTTTTTTGCTCAAATATCTGTGAATGTGCTGCTCTTTATATATTTAATTATTGCTGTCTGAAAGTTAACACACAACTACCTTATCATTGATTCAACATTTCCTATAACAACAAAAACACTTCCCTCTCAAGTTATTTAACTGCAAGGTATTTGCCGCTTGTTATAGGCCATGAAATGTGGAGGTGAAGAAGATTCTCCCAAAATAAATAGAGTGATGGGTCTCCCGTGTTAATAATGATTTATTTTAGTCACTGCCAAATCAGTCAAACATCAAACTTTTTCTCTTCTCCTTCCTTTACTCTTTTGTACTATATTCTGTGCAGAGGCAAGATAGAGCAGTAGATTGCAATAAGATAACCAATTATATGCTAGAGGAAACCTGACTTTTTTCCAGTTGCAGTTATCTGATGCTGCGGTGAGCAAAGGCAAAGGCTGGGGTAATGTGACATTCACTCTGCCCTTTATCGTCTCTCATCACTGTTTAACCCAGTCGGGTTTAAAGTGGCTCTGGCTCTGCATTCTCTCTTGCTGGCAGAGAAACCTCAGTGAAATATTCACGCTGAAAATCTGTTTCTTTCACATATTTTAAACAAAAACATCAAATACACACATAAAAACATAAACATTCTCACACCAGATCAGAAAGTTTAAGTTTCAGGTAGACCTGTTGGATAACTTCTTACCCCGTGTAGCGCCTGTAGTGTAAGGATTAGCACGACTTTTCCCCCGGGGGCTACGTGCTAATTGCATTTATATCTACTGGGCTTCATGCTGAGAAAGTGTTTACCAGTTCTGGTTAGCAGACAGCATACTGAAGGCCACCACTGCAGGATGAGGGAGATTCTGTGGCTGGCACTTTGGTCTGAAATTCTGTTCTGTTATTTCTTGCATAATGCACACACACTTTGGTAGTCTTCAGGTCCTGTTTTGACAGCGTGAAGCACGTTATCTAAAGCACGTGGCACAAAATGATTTTGGGCAATCAGAGGCACAGAGCGCAAATAGGTTGGATTAAGTGATATACATACCATAGGTGTGGTTGGGCGTACGTGGATCAAACCAATTAGAGTCTCACCTCTCATTCCCTTTCAGAGCCAGGTGGCGCCTGCAGGCTGGTGCATTGCTATTCACACAACAGATTTTTGTCTTTATTCTAAAATAGACCGAACTCTGTCTGGCTCATTTAACTTCTTTCCTTTTAATTGTGTCCTTAAACACATGTAACAAACACAGGACACTGTAGGAAATATTTTGATGCTGGACTGAAGTTGTATTTCTAAATTCATTAAATTAATCCCACAACATCAGAAATGACCAAAAAGACACTGTGATCATTTCAGCATGAGGCACCAAAGCGTAACCCTCAATTTGAATGTATCAGAAAATGCACTGATATTAAACTGTGGAGTATATGTGCGCTGTTGTGCATCCAGTGTATGTGTGGAACAAGCGCAGTAGAAATGCTCTGTGAACTTGCAGTTGTACCAGTCTTACCAGTGAGTCCTCTAAATAGCAGGAACATACTGCGCCACAGACTTCAGACTTTAGACCAGCTTTAAGGTGGTGCCCCAGCTTTGCACCTGACCACCCCTCATTGTAAAACAAACAAACCCTGGGGGGGTGCAAGTTCATTTGTTATTTAAACATCATGAGCCATGGGCGTAAAAAATGACAACTGCGTCAAATGAAAATAGGAAAGACACCTGCGCTGCGCACCAAGACGCCTTTGCACCAGGCCTACGATAGGGCCCTTCTAGTTCATGACCTCTTTTGCATACTCCTCTGCACAGACAGACTGATTATACCGATGATGCTCAATCAAGCTATATGTCATGGTTCATCGAACAAGTCCAATAGGCAGAGAAGCTGTGACCAAATGCCACAGCTGGTTAGATTGAACTAAAACATACATTTGACAGTTGAACCTAACTCTGTTATAACAGACTTTTTTTTTAAAGGCAGCAAAAAAACAAAACATATGTAAAGCTATTATCCTATAATTGCTGTTAAAACATTATAAATAATCATGCATCCATCACTGTTTACAATGTTATTCTCTAGTGAACTCACCAACTCACAGTGAACTCACAGTTCACAGTGGAAACAAAACCTTGTTTAACCACTCACTCTACACACACGCACGCACGCACGCACGCACACACACACACACACACACACACACAATTGTGAATTTCTCCTCAATCTCCCCTTCCATCTCTGCTGTTGACTGTCAGTTCTGTTTTGTGGTTGTTCCAGTGCAACAGAGAGGATGAATGAGAGCTTAAGCTATTGGTGGAGCCTGAAGCTGTTGGAACCTTGTTTTTTATTTAGCCTTTTGTGAAAAAAGGTTTTTCTTTTTCAAAACAGTTTCTAATAGGGAGGTTGTGTTTGTGTTGGTCTGTATTGTTTCTTTGTAGAAGCCACCAATGACTGATGCTCTTTATATGTAGACCAAAGGATAGCACCATCACTTACAGCAGCTAAATATAAATGGAATGAGCTGGAGAGATAATGCTGGGAGCTTTTTGGGGGGGAAATACAACACAACATGGATTAATGTTTACAATTCTTCAAACTCAACTTTCTGTGTTGGAAAAACTCCAGCAAACTCCAAACAGAATTCCATCAAAATCCCTTTGTGAGAAATGCAGAGCTGCTCTGTATATCCCTTCAATATCTGATCATGGCGTTTCTGCGCCTGCTGACCCTGAGCAAACTGTGTCCAGACAAACATAGCCTGGGTTTTGCATATGAAAATGAACCATGCAGCTGATAAAGGTGATGATACATCAAATGCTGGGCGTTGGTGGATGTGACCCTGGTGCTGCTACAGCTGAGTGTGCACATGTATTGTGTTTGTGTGCAGGATCAAATTCTCACACCCAGGAAGAGGCCCTGTTCCCCTTATCTAACGACAACAGAGCATGTGTCGCCATGGCCACAGGCTGCGCTTTTTATGGGCTTTGCGTGCATGTGTGTTTGTGTGTATGTGTGCCATATTCATTGTTTGCCCATATTCATTGTTTGCTTGGGGCGTGGTGCAACACCAGAGTTGTTACTTTGGTCTCTCTTCTCTCATTCTTTTTTTCCCCTTTGCCTGTAACTCCTGAATACCATAGAATACAATTTCTTTATTTCTCTTTCTTTCTTTCTTTCTTTCCTTCTTTCTTTCTTTCTTTTGCCCATCCTCATTTTCCTCCTATTTACATATTTACATTTGCTACTAGTCTGTATTGAACATGTGCACAGAAGTGTCTTTCTGCTTGTCTGTCTATCTGTCTTCCTCATCCTCTAATCTAGCTTTAAACCACCCGTGACAAGTTGGGCAACATCAAAATTCAGTGGCACATAGTCTCAGATTGAGGTTCTTCATGTCTCTCCCTTAACCGAATAGAGGACAAGAGAAAGAAAGAGAGAGAGAGTCGTGAAAAGAGAAATAAAGAGAGGAAGGGGGTAGATGAGGAAGAAGAGTGCTCAAACAGGCATACATATTGCATGAGCCGCCCCCCCCCCTCCCACCACCACATACCACACCCATTTCTTCACAGAACGGCTGTGTACTGTTCTGGGCTTATTCATTCCGCTCAGTGAGAGAATTACTTTAAGAGAGATGATGTACTAGCAAAGGCTTTGAAAGTCACAGATATAGTCACACTCTGCTTATAGTTTATATATATATATATATATGTATGTATATATATATATATATATATATATATATATGTATGTATATATATATACATGTATGTATATATATGTGTGTATATATATATATATATCTATATATATGTATATATATATATATATACATCTGATCACTCTAAAATGTTTTTCTGGTTGTTTTTTTATTTGGATACTTTATTATATTTTTGTGTCATTTTTTACAGATGATGCAATGACTCAGCTATATCTTATTGTATAAATACCATACTATATAATCAGTAATATTTTTTATTCTAATTCATAGAACGTGAGATAATTTACTGTAAAAGTCACATTTTCATTCTGTAAAGATATTTATTTTTCATATTTATTTATTAGCTTTGAGCTGTAACAATGCAGCTCTTAAGGTACTACTATACATAGTTATATCTAAAATGATCATATTTGACAAGCTCATCATATGTCTTAAAACTTTGAATTCTTACATTCCCTGGAACGAGTAATATAGCTCAGTGATTGAACATGTGTTCTGACTCCACTACCCGTGATGCTCTTGTAGAAGTGTATTTATCTGAATTATAACAACAGGTCTCTGTGGTATGTGTACTTCAAATAAGTAAATAGTTTAATTAAGTAATTATCTTAATTTTATATATATATAAAAAATGCTGTTTCTTTTAAAATGAAGTTTGCAACTTTGCTCTAATGATCTGACAGGTATAGCATTACACAATCACACAAGCACTTCATCTCTGCCCCGCCCCCTCCACGAACAGATGTTGCCTAGAAGGGTTTATGAGAAGCTTATATGAATTGTCCATCAATCAAAAACAATCTTCAATGGAGTCTATAATTTAGCCTACAATCCTGTCATCAACTGTCTCACTGCTGCACTAAAAGATGAAAAGATTCCAGCATTGTATTGCACCATTAGCCCTGTGTAAATATTACATGTTTTCCCTGGATATGCTAGTTAGCATTACTTCCACCTTGTGGCTTCATTATTTTTGAAACGCTCAGCTTTGTTGATGATTGCGAGGCATGACCTAGTTCTGCGACTTTCTCTCTCTCTCTCTCTCTCTCTCTCGCTCCCTGTCTCTCTTTCACTGTCTTTACTTCCTCACTTCTCTTCCTCATTTACTGATTCTCCACGTCTTTGTCATCCCTTCTCCACCACTCCACCTCATTTTCTCCACACACTGAATCTGTCTTCTTCTTTCTTTGTCATTTATTCATTGTCTTTCTCCATTTACTGCCTCTGCATCACCTTCATCCTTTGAGTCTGTCTCTCTTCTGCCTCTCTTATGCTCCTTCTCTCTCATGTATACATTCTTTATATCTCAATTTGTCTCCTGTCCCCATCCCATTATTTTTCTCCTGCATCCCTCTCCCTCTTCCTCTCTCTCTGCTCCTCTCAGTTTCCTCTTACCTCCTCTCCATGTTTTTATTTCTCTCTGCCAGCACCACGTGAGTCACAGAAGGAAACATCGCGAGCAGTGGTCCCTGCTGAACAATTACTATGCAAAGCAATCCAAATAGAGATGTTTGCCGAAAACAACATGTGTGTAATTACTGCTTAATGAGGCCCTTGTCTCAGGCAGAATGCCCAATTAGACTGCCTATGAGAAAGCGAAGGCAAGGCCCCGCTGAAGAAAGGGAGGGGAAGAGTGTTGGAAATGGAGAAGCAGGAAGAGAAAGAGAGGGAGGTATAAGGGCTATAAGAACATCGGATGAGAAGAGAGATAAATCAGTGATAAGAAAAGCAGAAAAGAAAAAAAAAAAAAAAGTTAAAGCTAAGGGAAGTTGAAATAGAAAGATTGGAGAGAGGGAGAGAAAAGAGCAAGAGGGAGAAAAGGAAGAGAAGAGGAACTACAGAGAGAGGATGATTTCTGCAGTAAATGTGGAGTAATGGCAGAGCTGATAGCATTGAGCCGAGGATAAATTGGCATTTTAAGTGGGAGAGCGAGGCAGCGCAAAAAAAAAAAGAGCTTTCAAGAGAGAGGAGCAGGGGGAAACAGCTTTACATTGCAATATATGGGCAGCCATGTTGCAGCACAAAATGGCTGACCTTTCCAGGCCTTTATGATGAATGTTATATTAGTGCTGGGAAATTATTGAAGTTTCAATTTCAATTTCAATTTTGGCTTCCCACAATCATGACGACAGGATGATCAAGAAATTACATGCACTCAAGGTGTGGAAATTAAATGAAGTGCACCGTTCCTTCACAGCACAGTGTGTGCTCTGAACCTTCCCGCTAAAACAGCTCTAGGTTTAATTTAAGTGACGAGCAGAAGGAGCCATGGCATTAACTTTAAAATGCAAGAGAGCTAAATAAGTCCGTTAACTGTTGGATCTTTCATTCAACCATTTTCCGTTAACCTGGAACCTAAATACTATTTGTCTAAACACATTTGAGTGATGGCAGGGGGCAGATTTGTGGGTAGTATTGGACTGCTTGGTTACATCTTTACTTTTTTTTTTTTTTTAAAGGGATTTGGCAGGTGATTTGTTTTTGTCCGTTGGACACAAGAGTACATCACCACTTCCTCTAAAACAAAGTTAATTTATTAGTTAGTTTATTTACTATTTTAATAGCCGTTATTTTTATATATTTATATTTGTTCTACTTATTTTATTGTGTTGCTTGTTTGTCAAAGTGTTCAGAATGTTGTAGTGTTTAGAGTGTTGAATAAATGCATCTGATGCAGATGTTGTAAAATCAATGAGTAATCGTGTTTAATAATTGTGACTTCAGTATCAATCAAAATAATTGTGATTATGATTTTTTCATAAAAAGCTGGCCTGTTATATTGAGTATTATTGATGTAAATGGGCTTTGCTGTTCCTTGCTTCAGAGCTGCAGAAAGACTTTGCACCCAAATATATATTTTAACAAAATATGCTCAAATACAAGATCTTCCAGTTTTCTGTGGTTTTAGAAAAAATGTTGCATCTTAAGTCCCTTACACTTAGACAATGGTATCCAAAAGATGCAGATAGGTAACAATAGGCTCCAATATATCTCTTAAGTCAACACAACCTCGGCCTTATGAGTAAGACACGTGTCTTGCTGTCAGGTGACCCCCCAACCTGCTTAGCGGTGTGTAGCAGCCCCACTCTGATATTTCTATGGCCACATGTCCTGTTTGTGTATGTGTGTGATTCGGACCTGTGTGTGAGAAGCATGTCTCGCAATAACAGAGTTAACCAGAATTTCCCCTCTGTAATTAATAAAGTATATAAAATAAAATAAAATAAGTAAAAATGTAAATAGACGCTGCCATGCTCCATTTAGCTAATTATTAGCTTCTGTGTCTCCTGAAACGTAGCATTGACAATTCGTCAGCATTTAATTTGGCTTCAAACAAACACTGCTGGGTTTTCAGATTAATCATGAATGAGGCTTATTGCAAGTGTTTGTCTCCATTTCATGTTTTCATTTGTGGCTGAATGTAAATGTAATCATTAGAATAACCAAGTGAATCCTCACAAGGGCTTCCATGATATGCATCGTTAACCAACCATTGCCCCCAGGCAGGCGCTCATTCCCACAGCCTTTCTCCTGCAATAATGTACAGTAATTTCTCTTACTCACCACTCACATGCTCATTTAGCAGCTTTCACTTTTTACCCTCTTTAACATTGTAGATATTAGTCTTCACCGACAGGAATTCTACCCCGTTGCCGTCCAATATTTAGCAGGTATATCTTAAGATATATTTATTTTCAGTCATATCTAGTGCGTGTCTAGCTTTCAAGCCTCCAGTTTCTTTTACCGTAGGAGCAAAGCGGACCACCCGAAACGAAAGAAAATGCCTCCTGTATCTTCACATCTGGGGAATTTGAAATGGAATGCTGTCTAGTTTGATCATGTTGTCTCTGCTGTCTGTTTCTGATTCTTCTCTGTATTGATATCACAAAGAATGACCCCCTTCAACAAAGTGAAAAGAGGCTTTATTTGACACGTTTGGTGTGTGTTTGTGTGCGTGTGTTACATCCAGTCAAGTCAAGGTTTGTTCCATTTGCTAGGAGAGTGTTACGACAAAGCTTTGTGCCATTGGAAGCCAAGGGCATTTCATATTACAGCTCTTTTTAACATAGCAGCAGTCTCCTTGACACAGCACATGATCTGTTGCTGAGCCATTTGCGGGCCAGATTGTTATCTCAAACTAAAAAAATGAATTTACTTTTTTTTATGTATGATAACCCAAGTTGAAGATTCATCAGGGATTAGCTTACCAACACACTAGACATCACAGCCCGCATGTAGAATGTAGCACTTAACTGTTGACCTGGTGTTGTTTCCTAGGCCCCTCTGGGATCAAGGGTCATTTGTTGTTACAGGATGTCAAACTGTGTTCTGGCACCTTCAGCAAGTGATCTTTCATAACCCGATTAACCCAATACTGACACAGCATGCCAACGCAGTAGCCCACACGATAACACATGCACACTCCATCCAGCCTCAAAGACAGACACACACACCCTTAACCACTGTTTGCACTCACAAATTCATTCACACTCATTCTCTGTCTCAGACACACAGCAGCACCCACAGGGAAAAGCCCATCTCTCGTCACTGTGCTCATGTAGCCTAATTACCAGCCCACTGACGAACAGTAATTACCCATGCTGCCATGCCACCATGAGGTTTAACCAAAGTGACAAAGTCATTAGTCTCACACTTCAGGCCACCCGTAAAGAGCTTTTCCTCTTCACACGTCCTTCCTGGTCCCCAAATTTTTCACAACTCCTTTTGCATAACCAACCATGTTAATTCCTCCTTTCTATTTCTGTCCACAGTTTGATGGTGACAACATGTACATGAATGACAATAACCAAGAGTTTAGGTCTCCAAACCAGGTAAGAAATCCCACGTGTTATATACATATATGTATATATATATACATACATATATATATATATATAGCTCTGTGTGTGTGTGTGTAAGTGTTTGCCAGTAAAAGTTTTCAATACTAACTGAAGATGTGGTTGGTTAGTTGTTTAGACAGTGAGAAGTTTTATTAAAACACTGTGGTTTGTGAGCCTGTCATAAAGCTAACAAACCACAGTGTATGATTTAAGACAGAAACAATTACAATTTAACATTGTCTTCTGTGCAAATCTGAAAACATTGCTCCCACTTAGTTATTATCTAACTTACAAGGCATGTTTTGTTTTGCACTATAAAACACAACACTTGAACACAAGACTAGTAGGAATGATTGCAAAATGTTTTTGTTTTTTTTGGAGCCACTGTTTCTACCACAATAGAAATGCATGAACTGGATCTTTAACATCATTTTTTTCAACTGACATTTTTTAGAATTTCTAAATATTTGAACTTTGATGTTCATGTAACCAGGCCATGCGTCAATATGAAGAACAAATGATTTGCCATTTTGGAATAGTGCAAGTTGCTTTAGTAGAAGATATCCTAAAACCCCCAAGTGATAGTTTTGAACAAGGCCAATCTCTTCCTAGCATACCTGCTAAAATCAGATAAAAAATGATTACTCTAATAATCCTCAACTCAAACTTTGCTTTATGATCAAATATTTACACAACAGACAACTTTTCCATGTACTCTTAGCTTCACTTAATGTTTTGTGCTAATTAGTTCATATTTTCCCCCTAAAAACTGGCATTTATCTAAAATCACAAACTTGAGCAAAATTGCTACTAGCTGTCTTAAGGGCTATTGAGGCAGAGTTTGTATTCTGATTATAGTCTCACATTGTACACGCTAATTAGAGTTTTCATCATAAAGTTTGTTTGAAAAAATCCATAGATTAAGTCATTGTGTCAGAATTCCCTTTTTGAACTGTTCGTTAATGCCACACATCTTCCAATGCAGTTTTGCAACAACATAGCTGAATGTCAGCTCCATCACTAGTTCATGATCAAATTTAGACATTGACTAAATTGTGCAGTTTGTCTGATCATTTATTACCCCAAACTTTTGGGCCAGAGCTTGATAAAAAAAAAAACAATATGCAAGGTGACAAAAGTACTTGTACTTAGAATTTATGCAGAAGACATGTCTAAAAACATTTTCCAATGACTTTGACCCTCTCTTGCTAAGTCAGGAAAAAATTAATACCTCATAAGCCAAAGTATCGCTTTGACATATGCCATTTGACAGACATTTTTTTCTAGAGCATGTTAATGTACCATTGGTGTCTTTAACATTAGAAAGATTAAACCATCAAGCGGACAATGTTAGTGCAGTGTCATCCCCCTGAGCCTGTCAGGTCACCTACAGATAAACAGCACTAACATTTCACTATGCAAGGCTCATTGAAGTTCTGGTTCCAGACTGAAGCAGCACAGTCACAAAGTCAGTGAGTATGACAGGCTCAGCGCTGACTGCTCCCAGCTGGTGGATGGGAACACATGGCCAGACATATGGCAGAATTTGGAGCTCTTGGATTTGTTGATCCAGCAGCGAGTCCTTCATGTTCTGACAAAACATGGCGATGTGGAGGCTCCTCATCAATTAGCACCCTGCAAATATTGTCAGAGAGTAACAGGATGAGACCAGAAGGCCTAGGACAGCAGGACACACACACACACACACACACACACACACACACACACACACACATACACACACACACACACACACACACACACACACATAAACTGACCCACACACACGTTTGATACCTTTCTGACACAAAGTTATTCATAAGCCATAAGCACATTTGCAGGTTGACGTCCTCAGTTTCAGTAAGGTTCAATCAATTACTGTACAAACTTTCCCACATGTACTGTGCATATGTTTTAAACATTACCAAAATCCTAGCATTTAATGGCCAATTCATCCAATAGAAACTACATACTTTGTTTTCTCTTGCCTGCTTGGTGCCTGGTAATGTCTACAGTTTTAGTTTCAAAGGAATGTGAGATAGATGCCTCTGAAAATTGCATTAATGACCCATCCATTTGTGTCAACAATGTTGCGTAGACTCAACACACATTTCCCTTAAAACATTTACAAATCTTGCTTTAAATTGATGATTTGTTGCTGGTACTACAGTAGATGTTGCTTGCAAATTGAGTGAACTGGACCCTTCAATGAAGCCTACGTAGTTATGTCATTAATCCTCAAACAATGTCTTAACCCTCAAACATCCCTTAGAAATAGCCGAAAAATGTCCCCACTCACAAAAAAATGTGCTTAATCTCTGTGTGTGAAATTTAAATTCATCCTTGCAAACATTGAAAAACCAGAACATGTGCCAAAACACACACACACACACACACACACACACACACACGCACACACACACACACACACACACACACACACACACACATTCATATTCTTGTAAACCCTCAAGAGAGGCACACCATCATCCAATAGACATAAGGTTGTCTTCCCTTTGATGTTGGGATTGAGTGAGTAGAATGAAGGGTCGAGTGGGAGCTTTAGAAGCTTATTGTCTACTTATAGCACACATCACAGAGTCTGAGGTCCATCGTTGTTAGCCACATTTCTGCTCTAATTATGTCAGTTTGCTTGCAAACACAGCTGCTTGCTAATTGGGATAAATGTCCAGCTTTGTAGTTCCTCTGCAGCAGCGGTCATGTGTCAATCATCTACTCCCACTGCAGGTTTGCAGTGTTGTGTCAACAAATACCTTCTTTGGGGATAAGACAATTTAGGCTTTTCAAAACATGTCAGTTGCAGTTGATGCTCTGCCAGTGCCGTCAAACAGAAGCTTAAACACGAGTTTTGAAAAGCCCTGCAAATATAAGAGTTCACAATTTGGCTTATGGTTTGTTAATCCATCAGATTGAAATTTAAGTTTGGAATGCACACTTATTACTCTTACGCTGAAGGTTGCACAGACCTCTTGCAACATGAATGAGTAAATGTTATTGTAAACCTTTCGACATATCTTACAATATCTGTATAACTATAGGCATCACACTGTTTTCAGTTTCCGTTCAGTGGTTTTAGAGCATGCCAAACCATTAAATTCTATACTTGACTTGTGAATATGTTGCAAAAAAAAACGTCTACTTATAATTTAGCATGTCCTCCAGTATTGGGAACCTGACCAGAATTAATGATTTCTGAAAATTTGAACAGTTCTTGGGTACAGGCCATGAATTTGCAAAGGTTCTGAAGCTAAAGGGTCTGAAGGGATAAAACAGAAATATCTTTAAAGCCACCACATCTATATCTGCATTTTCTTAATGCAAATTTTGTCACACTTATGGCTTTCGTCTTGTCATAATTGATGCTAAATTGTATCATTAGCTGTTCAGTACTTTGTTACATACAGTACAACCAGGCAGATAAGAGGTTTAAATATGGGCTCTATTAATGCATCAATCTGAAATACTGTCAGATGAATATTAGAAATACATAGCCTACATTGCGATGCGTGTAAATGTTTTTTTTTATGTGCTAGTCATTTTATATTAGATAGATATAGATATATTAGATATAATCACTTCTTCAGCTGTGTTTGTAAAAGCACAAGACGCAAAGATGCAAGGCAGTAACATTTCTACTATTTATTTTCTGTTTATTCTGTGTGCACAGCATTGCAGTAAAATGTTTATTCTTTGATTCTGAGGAAAATCCTCAGAGGTTTAGTCCCTTTACTGTGACCAAACATATTGTGAAAGAAAGCCCTTATTTGCCTCAATGCAGGGTTTAACACTGTGTTGCCATGCCTTGAGAGCCTTTACATGACGTTTGCCTGTGAAAAAGGTGCATGTAGCCAGAACAGAGACTCCTTTGTATGGATGTCTGGGGTCTTCCACAGCATACGTACTGAGGTAGCAGTTTGACACAGCCAGGGGATTGCATTACACATAACATCTCTTGGCTTTTAAAAAGAGAAAACCGCTAATCAGAAACAGCTTTACAGGGGCCGTTTACTGTATGCTCGGACACAATCTGTCCATTCAAACAAGATGTTTTCAAGCCTTTGAATTGTGTATGGTTTCTGTAAAGTACATGCACATATGGAGCTTCCAGACATTTTGATTACATTGATGTTTTACATTTAGATCATCTGCTGAGGTTTCAGCCTAAACGTGAATGTATGGGTGTGTGTTATTTTTTTGATCGCACACACAGGTCTGCTAAGGAAATTGTTTGTTGATTAAAGGTTATTAAATGTCTCTTTTATACTGATTGGCTCTAAATGTCCTTATACAGCCTTTGAATCACTTAGATAGCCTTGTTCAGGCAGTCCAAAATCATTCACACATGTCAAATGTATTTCATTAAGTGTTTAACTATGTGTACTGTAGGTCTGTTTATGGAAGGGTTAGGGTAAGGGTAGGGTTAGCATAAAGCATAAGCATAAAATTTGGAGGAAAACAAAGATTTTTTGCAACTATTACTGCAGCAAATGTTGACAGAAAACAACACAGGACTGTAGAGGATAAATTAAAAAGCCAATTCCCAAAGAAAAGCTCTATTTTTTCAGTCTAAGTATTAAGTTCTACATTGTCATTAAATCTGATGCCTATCTCATAAATACATACCATATAAAGCTGACTTTCTGCAGCTCTATAATAGCTGCATGAGAATGATCACAGCCAAAGCGAAATGGCTACCTTCAACCAAACCCACATACATTCTAATTTTGGACAATTGGTGTTCCTAATTTGGATTCATATCAGGCCTGATCTGTTTGAGTGACTTTACAGACTTGGACCTCCATGTATATTTCTGTGTGTACCCTATAATCAGTCTCTGCATCATGTGGATGCATGTCGGTGTATACTGTATGTGTGCATACGATAGATTAGGGAAAATTAGAGGCCAAAACAAGAAATAGATGGTTAGGGAGGAAGTTTGAAAGAGAAAAGCAGCCAGTGGCAGGAAGAGAGAGAGTACATTTGTGCACCTCTTCCTCCCTTGTGTTGTACTTGTTGCATTGTGTCCTGTGCAGGAGAGGAAGCTCTGGGGCCACATGGTCTTCGGAGAAGCAGCAAGTTTCAGCCTGTATGTGCCTTTGTGTTTTTCTGTTTTCAGGTGTCTTGCTGTGCCTTGTGTCTCTATCGATTTGGCCGGCTGCAAGAGAACAGTGGCTCATGGTTGAGATTAAAATAGAAACCTCACTTGTTGGAAAAAGTCTCTCCCTCTCTGTCTTCCTGCTTCTGTCTGTTTCAGTCTATTTATTTTTGTGTATTTCTTAACTTTGACACTTTCTTACACTCTCTCATTCTCATTATATATATATATATATATATATATATATATATACATATATATATATACACACATTCTGACTTTAAAAAAAACGTCCCTTTCTAGTTATGTTCTTCAAACAACCACATCAGAAGCATTGATGATCAGTAAATATAGCTTTTATAATATGACGTGTAGAAATGCATCAGAAGTGAAAATTAAGTGTAATTTTCCCCTTTTTTCAAAATTTGTGCTAACCTAATTTAACTTGACTGTAGCTTCATACTCAGGTGCAAAAGTGGCATCAATGATCTCATGTAACACTCAGTAAACCAAATAAATATAGATTTATCAACAAAAAAAAAAAAAAAAATAGTTAAATTGATTAAATATATTTGGAAATATACAGTTAAGGTATTGTAAAAACAATGATATAAATTGAGAAAAACTTCATTGTTAGATTTCAGGGAAAAATGCTGATAAACAAATGATTCAAAGAAAAATAGGCTATGAGAAGATAGACACCATGCACTCTGTCTGTCAATTTGAAGCTAGCATAAGGCGTTTATACACATCAGTCCAGAAAGGTGTCACTTTTGACACTTGTTCACACATGTCTCCAACAACTGGAAGTTTTCCCTGTTGGGCGAGAGGGCCTGTGTCCTCTCAGGATCCAGGCCATGATGTAAAAAGGATGCGCCACGATGGCGGATAAGCAACAGTCTGCCTTTATATCAATGCTACGTGTAAACGAAAGAGCAGAGAAAAACATACAGGCCAGCAGATAACAAAATGAAGCAACTTTATTACATCCATGAATACTAGTTTGATGCTGATGTGACAGTAGATGGTGTGCTTGTAATACTGTATAAACATAATCACCCCAACTGCTAATTTGCCTGAATATTACCTCCTGCTTTCACACATTGGCTCATCCCGACTCCTTGACGAAAATGTTAGGGGTTGGCAGGAAAAGTTCCCCAGAAAATTGGCCGCAAATTTCAGTAGTTCTTTGCATGTGTGAATAGGGCTACAGAGTCTGTAAACAGCAGGAATTGCTAGCCTAACTTTCTCAAATATGAACCTGAAGCCTGGTAGCTTAGCTGATCATGAAGACTAAAACCAGTAGAAAGCAGCTCTCTCAGCTATTTCCTAGGGTAAAACCAAGTTCTGTTTGACTGCAACAGTTCTTATACCAACACCATTTAATTCATTGGTCAAGCGAGACTCACAAGCTGCTGCTGTAGCTTCATTTGTTACATCTGAAGTGATGTCAAACATGTCTGTCCTCTTTAAAACAAATAGAAGAGGTCATTTTGCTTACAAGTTGACATTATGATGTTTTGTCAATCAAACATGAGTAGCCATCCAGATGTTCAGCTTGTATCAACGGATTAGCCCCCACACCCTATTCTCCCTCTTTTGCTCTCTCCCCTCTGTCTCCATCTCGTCCTCTCCAAGGCAGAGACACCTCAGTACACCCTGGCACTGCACACCCAATGTGGGCGATGCTGATGTGAAAAGGCACCATTACTTAACAGTGACTCACAGTGCACCATTATACCCCCACCACAACTGCAACACTCTCCTCACTTCACATACACCCCCCTCACACACACACACACACACAAACACACACACACACTCATACTTCCCTGAATGCGTTTCTCTTTCTACTTCTCTCTCTCCATCCTTGCATTGTTTCCGCTGCAAGAAAAAAGTTAGGGGGACAATGGAGACAAAGGATGAAACATGAAAATTGAGGGTCTAGAAAACGCCAACACACTTCTCACTGCCTCTTTGAGGCCTTACCAAGCCGTTGGCAAGGTTGTGCAAGTAAAGTAGAGATACATATGGTACAGTGCGTATTTAAATTTCAAGAGAGTAGACAATATTCGAAGCATAAAATTCAGACTGAAAACAGTTTCCAGCTCTAAACCAGCTGGGACGTCAATACCTGAAAACAATGCTGGAGGAACATAAGAGAAACATCAGCACAACATCCACGCCCGTGCTCGATGGGAATGTAAGTTACAGTTGTAACCAGGGATCGTGGGTTCTTTATGTAGGTCAGGCCCTGTCAACCAATAAGTCCAATTACCATCAGCCTCTGAAAGAGAGCAAGCTTTGACCTCTGATCTGCTTTCATGCAGCTGAAAGGGATGCATGGATGGAAATTCTTTCTGTGCCAAAGAGATTGGTTTTTAAAAAGATTATCATATTATGATAATATTGGGAATAGGAGGTCTTATTGAGTGTCGAAGACAGAAATCCATTGTGATGTGAGAAGTCAATATTCACATTGCTTAATATGAAAAATGAATCTTTCATCTGTTCTGGGTTTTTGTTTTTTTTATATATTGGAAGCTTTTAAGAACATCAAAACAACACAGTCCCACTCTTCTCAGCACACTCACTCAGTCCCTGCCCAAATGCTTACGAAAAGAGGCAACACCAAACCCACCCCGTGAAAAAAATTCAACTTATCAGCAGTGAAAGTGCACTCAATGATTCATACACTCTTTTAAGAGAACTTGAAACCTTGGTTCTATTTCGGTCCCGGCCTCTCCCTCTCTTTCTCTCTCTGCCCGCTGCACAAGGGATGGAGCAGAGGGATTTAGTGGGACTAAGTAGTTTGATATTTCTATTGGTTTTCCACGTGTATTTTCACTCTCTCGTTCCCTCTCTCACAGTGATCTTTCTCATCATATGGAGACCAAGGTCATGGCTGATTGAAATATAATAGAAGTGTAGACATCTGGCCTAATACTGTGGGAAGTTAAATCTATTTTAATGGCCCCTGCCGCAGTGGATTCTCTCTGATGCACTCTTGCGCTTCACTGACAGTAAATCACAATGTTCTCTTATTACCCTGACTGGAATGAGGGCATAGAGAAAGAACAATGAGGGATTCACATCATTTGTTTTCACCCCTCCCTTGCTTTTTCCTCTCCTCTCTGTGCACCTCCTCTCCTCCCATCTCCACTCCGTTTGCGACTCATAAAGCAAGGGGCTTAAAGAGTGACATCATGAAAATAAAAATAAAGGGGATTATGGGTGAGCTATTGTGCCATATGTGATTACTGGGGCTTCCATGTTCCCCAGGGGGGGATGAGTGACTACGAGACAACATATTTTATTTATTTTTTCAATTCTCTCTAATGAATAAGAATAGGAAATGTGGCTGAGACAACAGTATTGGTCCACTTGTTAAAAAAAGAAACAAAAAAGAAAACACAGCCTCCAGTCCAAACGTTAAAGAATGTCTATTTCTCTGTTCCAGTACAAAGATCAGACATATTTTTCACCCTTCATCTT
Organism: Labrus mixtus; assembly: GCF_963584025.1. Lineage (NCBI taxonomy): Eukaryota > Metazoa > Chordata > Actinopteri > Labriformes > Labridae > Labrus > Labrus mixtus. The sequence goes on along the minus strand of NC_083626.1, from coordinate 11,605,624 downwards.
TGATCTATAACTGTGATATTTATTCTCAAATTGAACTGACACAAATATGCTGCACATGGCCCTTTTTTCACACCTTTTCAGAATTCTCCCTTTGCATCTTTTTTTTAAGAGTTCATCCCCAATCCAGCACAGGTCCACCTTCATCTGCAAAGGAGAGGCAGGTCTTTTTTACCCGCCTAAATGAGATCCATTCTGATGTGACATTTGAGAGAATTACCAGTGCATGGGGGAGCAGGGAAGAGGTTTGCTCTCTTCCTTGCCATTGGTTGAAAACATAACATAGCCCACCTTTTGTGAGGCATGGTACGAATGACCCTGAGCTTCTATTGGTCATGGTGACCCCTCCCCTCCCCCCCCCAACCCCTCCTTGCACACTTCACTTATACCAGTTCAGTCTAACTCCCAGTCAGCCGGTTGGGTTGCTATTTCATTCTCCTCCTATTGTAGCAGCCTTATGCTTCTCTTGAAACATCACCCAAATGGAAGTCCTAGTTGTTTCAAAGTCAGGTCAGATAGCATTTGTGGACCCATGTAGGTTGATGTCATAATGTTCAATGTGCTGCACTCCTCAGAAACGTTCAACACCTGCTGCTGCTGATGATTTCTTGACCCTTTCTTTGCTCCTCAAGGTTGTTCCTTGAAGGTGAATTTAGAAATGAATGTTTTAAAGATTTACTGTTGCCATCTGTCTATCTTGAAAACACAGAGTGGACATGAAGACCTTTATGTATGCACTGCCAGCTGTTGTTTGTCTCTAAAACCATGATGCTCTGTCATATTTTTCACAAAGTAGCATATGGCTGAATGACTTTCCATAGGACACTGTATACTCATTCAAAGTTATATGGATTTATGACGCATATGAGGTTTTTTACCATTTAAAACCTTGTACATTTTCTTGAGGTCCGGAAAATCTTTGAGATTGTTGCTATAATAACCATCTAAGTCAGACAAATCTTGTTTTTTAATGATTTGACCTCCAATAGACTATATATATGACTTTCTCTATGCTGTACTCTGCAACACTTCAATTCACCGACTAACATATCATTGTCCCTAGATGAGCTGTCTTCCTTTAAACGCTGAGGCCAAAAACGACTTCACCAAGTCTTCATCTCATTTTCCCAACCGTTTGTGTCAAGAAAGCTTTTAGCTCAGCTGATACATTTGTTTCCACTAAGATAAATTAATTACTTGTGAAAACTTGAAACATAAACTTTTAACTCTGTTGCAACTCTGGTTGAGCCTTTGGTGTGGTGTGTGTTCTGTTCCTCTTGTAACCTTGTCCAACAGTAATATTGCTTTATACCAACACAAGCAGAAACCCACACTTCTACATCACTACAATGAGGTCAACAGTTAAAGCACAAGGGGTCAGCAAGAGCATGATTTTTAAAGCTGATGTTGTTCGTCAAGCTGAATAAATCGGCATGTGTCAAACTGGACAGATTAGAAATAGTAAAAGACAAGCAAAATGATTTAAGGAAACAGCTTTAGGTTGATTTCCATAAGTAGAGTATGCCTGGCACCAGAAGAAAGTAACTGGCTGGGCATTTGATTTTTATGGGCAGCCCAGACTCCATGCTCATTTTTCAGGCTTCTTAATACAACAACAGAGTCACATTGAATAATTCAATATGTATATGAAAAGAAACTGCAATGCTTATTTACTGTATGCTTTAATGAATCAATCCAAATGAATTCATTGTTACAGCATTATGAAACAAAAAATAATACAATTAACAATGACTGTGGCAGAAAAAACTATTTACACAAATATGATTCAATAAGATGATGGCCTAGTTACTGTAAGAGGCTGTTGCTCATGATGGGACTATTACAGCTGCAGATGCAGTTTGCAAGACAGATAAATAAAAATAAGCATTTTAAATGAGCATGAACTACCAACATAATTAAAGTAATACATGCCAACTAAATAAAAAAGTATGTGATAATGATATTAATCATGCTGATTTCTCCTGCAGGGCCTTATTCCTGGCACCATAACACCAGGCCCAAGTACAATAGTAATTCAAACACCATGTAGTAAGTGTTAAAAAGAAAGTTCTGAGGCTGAATAGCAGATAACATTCGTGCAGAGGAGAGTGTATTGTTGATATTACAATGTAGGGTCAAATTCTGTGATGCAGACTTTATTATGAACCTTATAGAAAGGCTTCATTGTGCAGAAAGATTTCTCTTTTAACTGTAGACATGAATTTCAATAGTCATCATGTTAACTTTTTAAAAGACAGATACATGCTACTTATTTACAGTACAAGTTATACCTTTAAATTAAGAAAAAGTATCTGTTGGCGCGGTTTGGGATAATTGAAGTTAAACTAAATGTAATTTGTTTTATTCAGCTTGGAACACTTTGGTGAGTTATTTATTTAAAAGTCAATTGAAGTCATTTTGTGCTTCATTCAAAGCAAAAGAGATCCTGAGATTCTTGTTAAAATCATGCATGTTGTTGTTAACGTGATTTAAGAAAATCAGAAGTCTTCACATGTTGTCAGCCAGGATCTATAAATAAATAAAAACTCACCACTGTCCCCATGGGGTGAATCATCTCCCTGTTTTAATTTTCCAAAGAACCAATTATCCTTTAAGCAATATGGAACATCTAAACTAAGTTATAGAAAAGATGGGGTTTGATGTTGAAGATCAGCTTGTTTACAAAAGAAGCTTGATACATTGTTATGAAGTTACAAAAAAGAACATATAGAATGAATTGATGTGTAGATTTTTCAAAGAGCCAAAGTAAAATCCTTGTCCATAAAAATTACAGATTTGCTTAAAAATCACCTCTGAAAGGTGAAGGTTAGGAGGCTGAATCAACATTTGGCATGTCTGTCGGACCCCGTTCTCTTTTATCCACTCCCCCCATGTCCTGAAAGACAGTATATATGAATTATTTATCGTTGAAAATATTTAACGTGTGATGGCCTTGTCCCGTGCCTTAACTTCAAGGGCATCATAGAAAGCTGTAAAGATAAATAAGAATCACTAAAGCAGTGGAAGACTTGGTAAAGAGTTAGGATCTGACAGCACTTACATTTTTTGTTTCATAAAACAATGTGTTTAATTACTCATTCTTGCCAGACAAGCATCATTCTCTCTTTTCAGAGATAAGAATGATTTTACCACACTGTGGAGTTTCCTGGCAAGAGTCCCTGTTTGGGCTTGTGACACTTTGTACCTGTGCGGTACCCCTACATGAACATATCCATGAGCAAGCAGCCTGCTGCTGTGTTTCATTAAACCAAAGAGTATTTTTTCCAATTATTAAGTTAATTTCAAAGAGTGTGTACAAAGTTCTGCAAAGGAAAACCTTGTTTATGTGCTTCTCTTCATAAATCAGTTGTGTAAGTGCTAAAAGTAAACCTATGTTTATGTTTCCCTGAAAAAAAAATAGTGAATTACAACACAGTTTTTTTCTAACTGTAACCAAGTATTTTCCAATTAACTAAGCAACCAAACCTTCACATTATTTGTGTCATGTTGCTGGCAGAGGCAGGTAATGTGGGTTTTTAAAAGGCAATTGTTAACTCCACATTTTCTATTATTTTTATACATATATATCACAATTAATTATTTTTTATATTATATCATTAGCTTCAGCTAATGCTTCTTTTCTATGTCAGATAATTTCATCATGGATCAACATCATGGATTTTTAGTTCTATTTTATTGTAGTTTGCAAGGTAACGTGTCCAAATATTTTATGAAACAAGATTTTCCAGTTGAATATCAAATAAAATCAAGTACATTTGTTGATTTTTTTGCTTTTTAAATAGCAAATTATCAGAATTATTACTGATCCCTTTTCTGTCTATTGACAAATTAATCATTGAACTAACATGTAAGAAACCTATATCATGGGAAAAGGAGTTGTCAGTGATAATATAACTGAACAAGCTCTGTGCAAGGAAGCAAAATAACACACCACATCAAGATGGTAAACATATTCAAATTTATATGTATTATTATTATTATTATTGTCTTCCTAATGATAGCACACATTATGAGACCTTTATTCTATCTTCAAGCTCCAGTTCTTGCTAGTGAGGACATTGTAGCTGCTCCTTGATGTTTCTTGCCATTTGTTTGCTAAAAGTATTTGTTTGCAAGATGAATTGCCGCTCTGACAGGCGAGATGACAGCATACACCAAGATGATATTGAATTGATTTCTGAAATGTTGCAGAACGGGACTAGTTGATGTGTACCACGAGACATGAATAATAAAAATTCTATTAAAAAGCTCTTGAATGGCTGACACTGGAATATTATTTGTGATGATTAATTTTCTTCAGTCATTATAAAGGGGAGTTGGCATCAGATTGCCTCCGACAAAATTGCTTTTCATTCCCTTGTGAATACCCTCAGTATGCTCTTTGAGAGCAGAAAACCATATTTCTCTGTGCAATATTATGTCAAGGCCTGGAAAGAGACAAGCACAGTCTCTATTCATGTATCACCTTATTAGTGCCATAAAATCTCTGCTCTTTTACCTGCTTTGGACATGCTGGATACATTTGATTATGAGGAATGTGAGCTTGTTTACTCAATTCATTTTCTGTTTCTAAAACAAAACAGATTGTCTTATAGAAGTACGATTATAAAATAGGCAATAAGTGAGTATCAATGGTGTTTTTCCACATAATGAATTTGATTAAGTGTATTTAAAAGCATGCAGGCTGACAGTTTGTTGCTTTAAAGCTGTCAACATTTCGGAGGCAAATGACTGTACTAGCAGCTGTTGTTGTCTAACTAATTTGCTGTGTAGTTTTACACTTTTGTAAGCCCAACAATTTGCATTTTTAATTATTTTCAAATTTCAGCGAAACAGCCTGAATCTAGCTGCGCCTCAGACTCTGCTGCAAACACAAATCTAGAGAAAAAAGGTCAACAGTTGCATTTAAAGGAAATTGTGAAGCTTTTTAATTACTCTGGAAATTCATTTTGTTGGCTGTTTTCTCCCCCGTATTGCTACAGAACTTTAGTTTGATATTTAAATGTGTTATAAACACAAACACTAGTCTGGATGGCTTGAAGCCCCTATAGTATTCAAAATGCAACTTCATTTTCTTTATTAGAGAAACAGATTTTTTTATTGTTGGGTTGTGTGCATGTGGATTATCCCTGTGTGTTCCTCCCACTTTTCTTGGTATGCAAATCACTATTTATTGACTCCAAATTGTCAATACATAAACGGATAAAAGTGTCCGTGAAATTTTCTTGGTGTTGTCCTTTGTTTTTTATTTGCAAAAAATGGATTGAAATAAGAGGTTAAGGATGAAAGAGTGCTGTTATTGCTTATTCATCCTCTTCCAAAAATTAACTACATTCGATCCTTTTCTTTCCTTTTCGTCTCCTTTAGAGCTACTCCAGTCAGGGCAGAGGCAGCAGTGGCGGCGGAGGAGCTGGAGATGAAGACTATGAGATCCCCCCCATCACGCCCCCCAACCACGCCGACCCCTCTCTGCTGCACCTAATGGAGCATGAGTCAGGTTACCCCTTCCACTCCCTGCCTCACAATGGCCTGCTAAACACCTACTCCTACCCTGAGCTGCCCGCCCTCATGATGTCCAACATGCTGGGTCAGGACACCCACCTGCTCACGGGGCCCATGCACTCGGTAAGTGCACCATTATTTCATCCGTCCATTTTTTAAGCTGTGGCCCTTTGTGAACATGCGAGTCAAGCGCTGTGGTACGCTATTAGTCTCTGTGGTCAGAGGGCGGGAGGTCAGTGCACAGAACATTTTCTCTGAAGGTATCACACGTTCATGTCACAGAAAGTTCAACCGTTCAGAATGTTGCCAAAAATATTGATCTTATGAGGCTCCACTCTAGCTATAAACTCTTTCAAACAGCAATAAAAAGGAAAAAATGATAAATTCTTCTCTATGACACTCTTAATAGTCTCGGATAATTCTCTCATTATAGCAAAGCACTCTTTTATAAGAGTGATAATTAGAGGCCAAGAAAGCTGAGACAGTCTGAGGCCAAAGACTGCACATGCAACATTCATAAATACAGAGCGCTGTTTCCTCCTTAACACGCAGACCTTTGCAGCAGAGCTCCTTTAATATCTATTCAGCTAAAAAAAAACACCCAAGATTTCACTGCCTGAAAGTGCATTAAAAAAGGAGCAGGAAACTTGGTACTGCACAATTCCTTTAGTTATGATCTGCAGAGCAAAACAGGAAAGGATGGAAAGAAGGGGTTTTAAAAGAAAATCTTTACAAGGTGGGGGGGGACTATCCCTTGTCAGCTCAAAGGGGTGTTCAGAACCCCCTCTCCCCCTTCCAGTAAAGGGACTTTTTCTTGTGTTAAACATGCTTCAGACCGAACATGTAAACACTGCTGGCGAACACATTCGAATGCTTTAATCATTGGATCGAACAAGCTGAATTATAGATGGCCTGTGTGCTGAATTATTCAACATTATATACTTTCATCTGACATAAATATTACTTCTTTTTTCTTTCTGCCCTCTACCGTGAATATTTATGCTTTAATATGAGCATCCGTGGCATTTATCCTCCGTTAATCAGGTCTTATGTGATTTTCAGAATCAAACTGCATAAGTTCCATTTTTTTCTGTGGGTGGTAGCTAAGGCCTTCATTAAAGCCAGTCTGCAGGATTAGGTCAGAATTCATGGGCTAGTGAGCTGAATATGCTCAGTGCAGGAGAAAGATGCTGTTAGTGTTAACAAGAACATTTCCTTTTTTTGTGGGTTTTGCAAATCCTATAAAATCATAAATTTTTTGATTTGAGTAGATGACAACATTCAAACTGTGCTTCTGAGTGCCTGGATTTAGTATAAAGAAGAACGTTTATGTGATAATGCATTCAAATGTTTGTGTAACAAAGCAGCCCCTTTTAGAGAATAAGCATTTTAACAGGAAACAGAGAAGGAGTGCCTGAGTCTTAAACAGCTTTTGTTTCACCTTTGCAATTATTTATTCTCAAATAGCCCTTCAGGGTAATGTTCCATTTTCTTATTTCACACCCCCTTTTCTCATAAATGAACCGTCATTGCAATAAATCACAGCACAAACAGAGACTTGCACACACTGTGAAAGGTCCAGAGATTTATGTAACACATTCATGTTTCCCACTTTCACATTTTAGTACTACTCTAGCAGGGCCCAGCTAATAATAGCCGCTATTAATATTTCTTGTTGCCTAGCAACCTCAGCAAGTAATAGCTTACTCTGGAAAAATAGATGACCGATAAGGAAGAAGGAAGGTGGGGGCTAGTGGGGTTGGGGGGGATTCAATTCATTTATTATCTCCTGGGACAAGAGGAGCTTATTTCTGAGGCTGCCAAATAGTATAGTGGGCTGTTTTTAGAAATAGTTTAAAGTAATTGGAGATGAAGGTATTTTCATTTTTGGTTCATTAGAGGTGTGTCATTTGATGTTTCCCCAGCAAAGTAAATTAACCTTAATTCATACTCATAAAGCTCTAATAAGGAAGATTTAGTAAATTTTGCTGAATGCTTAAAGAATAACAGGGCTGAATGTTAAAAGAGTTTTTGATAATCTGGGTCTGAAATAAAAAGACAAGCCCTTAGCTTTGTTGTGTTGTATTAACAAAAGCCTCGCAAACAAACATTGGAGGAGAAAGCTGAAAAAGCAAATCTCTGATCATTCAACAGACTTCTTTCAACGTCGATGCAGAATAAATTAAAAGTCAACAGAGTTACCTTAAGGATACACTTCTCTTCAATAAAAGCTATCCTTCAGCACACATATAAACCTCCTACAAGTACAAGCTCAGCTGGAGCAAGAGATACGCTTCATCTCAGGGGATGTTGTTGCTGGTTTTTGTACAACATTTAGCCTAAGGCTAAAGCTCTGTAAACTTCTCCCTGCTTTGGGATTCTCTTTTGCAGTTCACATCGATCCTACAGCAAACACAGTTAAATCATTACAGGGTTGCGAGCAGTGGATTGGCCATCATCGTACTGAAAACGAATAGGCTACCATTTTTCAACAATTTGTCCTGCAAGCTTTAAAGTGTGTTAGTTATGTGTAATTAAAGTTGACTTTAACAATCTTATGATTTCTTGTCTAAATAACTGCATTTGCCTCTATAGCCTTGTTTTTTATGTCTAAATGTATTCTGTCTGACAGACTAATCATCAAATTATGACTCTACCGAAAGCAGAACTATGAATTGGTAAAACAAAGGGATGTGCAGCAGATGGAAGACCATTGACTGTTTAGAGCTGTACCATTTGATGTACAGACTTTTTCCTTTTCAATGGCTTTTCCATTCCTTCGGTTAGTTGTATGATATTTTCTGTAACAGTTTCATGTTGTTCTTAATAGTCTTAACAACCAGTTTTTAATAATTAGTCAAACTTGAAACCATTTACAAGGACTCCAATAAGCAGAAAGGATCAGTACCCGAGTCATAAAAAAGCAAGCTGTCAATCAGAATTGTCTTACATCCTCTTAACTCTTCCCCACAATACTGACCTACTCAAACAGTTCCTTTGAATCAAGGCAAAAAGGGCCAAGTCTTGGATGGCTGCATACTATGAAATGCTCACTGCTCACTGCTGAGGGAGATACCCTGGCTCACCCTTAGCTGTCAGCATTTTGTTAACCCTCCGCTCAGGAAGGTGGCACCCAAGGGTCTCATGTTCGACAAGCCCCCTGATCGCTGGGGTCTGGCAGAGACACAGCGAGGGGAGAATCAAGTGAGATCTAGCCTTTTGAAAAAAATATAAAAGGATACTCCCCAGCAGACAGTAATGAGAGGTCTGGAGGAGTTTGCTGAACGTGCCCAGCACGGAGCCTTTAGGGACACCAGCACATTTAAATATTGAAACAGAGCGCTAGTCTCTATCTCATTACCAGTGTAATGAGGATGTTGAGGGAGGGGGAATGCCCCTACTGCCAAAAAAGCAGCTGTCAGCTTTACAATTTTATGTCACGCGTTCAGATAAGTCATGGAACTTTTTTTCAATTTTATTAAAAATGTGCGGCTGGATTTATGTTTTTGAAAAGGTGCGTGAAGTCTGTAAAAGCTGTCAAATAACCTTTTTGTGTTTGACTTTGTTGAGTTTGTGGGAGTTATGGTGTGGCATGTTCAGCTATGGTGCATTGCAGTAGTATAAGTGTGTTTACTGCGTTTATGTTTTTCCCTTTGTTTGAGGATCGGTCTTTGCCATACTCACTGATTGCTATGAGGATGTGGGAGCTTGACTTAACATATTACACACATCTGTGTGTGAAATATATCTACGAAAAGTATATTTCTCAAGATTCAAAAGGGTTATTTTGAAATTGCAATATAAGTAAGCACAGGCTCACAATAAGTATGTGTGACACCTCAAGATCACTTGTTTTGCACTGTAACCATCCTCCTATGCCTTTTATTTTATGAAAGAAAATAGCTTAAAATAAACTACTGTATCTTTTAAAAAGTTATAACGGAAATTTACCGTTTGACTTGTCTTCACTAGCTCAGAGCAGCTGGATAACTTGTGTTTTTTTTAATTTGAAAAACCAATCCTTTTTTTTCCATGTTGGTTTGAGACATATCTCATATGACCTGCTTGCTCTGCTGCTTTTCACGGGGATAGATATGACATCTCAGTGACGTTCACAGATAAATCACTGTTTGTAACAGAAGAAATGTTTTCTGAGGTTGCTTTCATTCCACAAAAAGACTGATGCCCTTCAGTGTTACTCTCCACCACAGGGGTGAACGATGTGTCTTGTAGTTGTCAAGAGAAATGACAGCAAGATAATTGGTGGGGCGCTCCCGCTTCATTTTAACTGAAACAAATAGGCTTCCAAAGACAACTGTGCTTTTGAAAAGTAGAGCTTTGTTTTGTGCTGGATTCACAGTGAAATAATGAAGAATATTAACAGATTGAGCATTAAAAACAAATGCTCATTCATTGCATTTCATGAATATTCATGGCGCTAATTCAAATAACCTTAGGCGACTGTTACAACTAATGAATATTTAAAACAACTTGGTCACACAGATTTGAACATTGCATTACAGCTGACTTTCTGGGATCATCATGTACAAGGCTAAACAATTAGGGAAAAGCAAAAACAGCTTTTAGTGGTGATCAAAATACATCTGGAAAAAACAATATCCCAGGTTGTCACATTAGTTACAGGCCATTGATGCTCCAGAGGAGAACGTGATGAAATGTAAGGGAAGGACAAAGTGAAAAACAGATGCATAACTTGTCACTATACTAAAACATTTTATAAAACAACTTCTAAATGGATTATTTGCACAAAAAACATAATTTCATCAATAAACAAATGTGTTGCATTTTTGTGTAGCATCTCTATCAAAACATCTTTGTAAAAAAAAGTCCTGTATTGACAGCAAACTTTATATCTGATTTATTTTGAAGAGTTAAATAACCAGTGAAAGAGCCTGGGCCCTAACATGCTGCGTTGTAGGGGAATCCCTTACTGCCCGCTTTAAAAGAGGCCTCGACTGCTTTCTCTGAGGGATCAGTGTGGTGACTCGTCCTCCTCGCCACCACCGCAACGCTAATTAGGCCCACCACAAAGCCAGCCTGTGGGGATAATGTCCCATTATTAGAGTCATTTGTTTCAATTAACCGCTCTGTGATTCTACAATAGCATGGCGCAGCCCAGTGCAAAGAAGCCATTACTCTCGCCCAAGGAACCACTGATGTTTGGGACGAGAGTGTTTGTAGGAGAGGTTACAGATACCTGCTCCCTGCCAGGAGCGGAGCTGCCAGGCTTCATGTACCGCACAGTCACTGCTGAGCTGTTTCTGCACCAAGCAAGAGTGGTAATTCACGTCATTACTGTAGCCCTTAAAGACAGTTAACAATATTGTTTTATTTAATTTTTTTGGGATGTTTGCTCTTTACTTCGTGCTGCCGGAAGATTAGTCTGAGGGATTGCTGACTTGAGCATGGACTGCAGAGAACTACAGGCTTCTTGCTCCTTTTTACGTGCAGACATCATTGTGGTCAGCTGAATTACTGTTCTCCTAATGTATACTTATGCAGTTCTGGTCATTTTTAGACTGCAATCAGGTTACTTTTTTTAGCTTTTTTTGGTGCACATGACCCTATTTTACTTCTCAGCTCATGCTTTCCTTTTTTAAACTTAAAAATGTTGTCTTAAATTTGAGGAGTTACACTTTTTACAAATTCAGGTTACAGAGAGAGTCGATCAGACCTTGTAGTTAGTCCTGTGCCTTTATGGCCACCCTTGATAAAGTTGTTTGTGCCCTTGCAAACTGCCTTCTGTTGGTCCCAGCTGGGGGGGTGTATGAGTGGACTGCTTGCAGGTTGCGTAAGGGATGAGTTTAGGAGATTATGATGACATTTGTTGCCTGATATAAGAGGTATGACCAGCACCAAGAAATGCATTTTGTGTTATTGTGAGCTAACTCTTCCATCATTTGCATTCTGTTTTCAGTAGCCACGAGCTTCGCTGTAAATACCTCAATGTCTCTGGACACTTAAAGGCACTACTACAAAGATGCTTATAAACTTCACATGCTTCCAAATTCAATTTTTCAGAGCACTTTTAGGTCCTTTCAACAGTAGATAATGGTAACTTCGATTGATACCAAGAGGTTGCTGCCCTGTGATGCCTCTGTTGCCAGGCTCTCTCATTGGCTTTCTCCCCCTGCTGTGCAGATGTTTACAAAGAGGCATCACCAGCTCACATTAAAGGGTTCAAGTTGTCCCCTCGGGCAGTTGCTATGGAAATAACCCTGCTCTAGTCGCTCATTCATGTTTGATTAATTGTTCTTTTCCTGTTCATGCTGGTGCCTCTACAAAGATTTCATCATGGGAAATTTCATCTTAAAAACAAACAATAGAAGAGGATGAATTTGTCCAAATCTGGTTTTATTCTCTCTACCTGCTTTGTCGACATTGTGTGGATGTTCTGTGGTGATAAAAGTCATAGAGATTGTACTTGTGTCGTATTAATCTTGATAAAGTCTTGCCTGTGAAGCTGTTCAATTATTAGGACTATTTTTCATTTCTTTCCCCCAGATGTACCTGGTCTGAAGATAAGCATTTTGCCTTTTTACCCTCCTCTTAAATTGCGGTGTAGTGCTGAGCTACAGAAACCCACTGGGGCCAATTAGGATGCCAGCAGAGCCAGGAAGTGCATAGCAGATGCTTTTGCCACTATTTATTAAAATCCAATCTACGGGGGCCCCTCCAACAGCTCGTTAAACTACCGTTAATCTAATTAGCTCTCACTTGCCTCTGTTTTCACCACATTATCGAATATGAGGGCCTCGACTTTGCAATTTAGACTGATTAAGTAGGTCCAGCGCTGTAAGGCAAAGCTCACAGGGAGGAGCTGCTGAGAGCTGTCAGTCATCTTCCACAGTCAGATAAATCATGCAGCTAAGTTCAGACACGACTCTCGGCTTCGAGGCTGAAAAAAAATATCTGCACAGGAAAAATTGGTTGATCCACATTGCCTGCCTAGTAGTGCAAGTCTGCATGTTTGAAACACTAACGAAATACCCCACAACATAAAGACCATATTTATTTGTTATGGCACGGTACCAGAACTAGGAACAAGTTCTATAACAGTTACAGGTCTGCATGAATCCCTCTGATGTCTTTTCATGTCTCAAATATCCTGACCATGATTCTGCACTTCCGGTTGAATATTGTTTGGGCCAGGCTGTATTTTTTGTTTTTTTGATGAGTGCTACTCTATGGACACATGCCTGCTTCTACTCAGAGATCTGTACAGCCGCTTTCACATGCAGCACTGCTCATTGCTTACAGATGGCCAGTCTGAAAGGGAGCCATTATAGCTTCCATATGACAAGGGCACTGTATATATTTTAAGATGTGACTTCATGTTGAACTATAAGAGAGGATTACTCAAACAAAAAATAATAATACATTTGTAGAATTGAAATCACCTCGTAGCTTCAATATCAAACACTATTTGATATTTAAACAGGATGTAAGAAATAAACTATTTGTACAAGCATCTTGTTTTTTGGCATCCCTAAACTTTAGTTTACAGTCGGTACAGTTTGTAAGATTTCAAACAGCTTTGTTTAATTTGCAGCCTGTCTGCCAACTTTTTTAAGGCCACAATCTTGACAGAATTACACTAAGGGGTACTTTGAAATGCAAGGTGAAACCAATATCTTAATGCATGTAATACAATAATACTGTAATACAATCCACATGATGCCCGACCATTATTAAGGATACTTTACAAGTACTGGCTTACTCTTTATAAACCCTAACATTCATCCTTCTTCTGGCTTTGAAATCATCTGATCATTATTCAAAAAAAATGTGTTCTGAAAAAACATGCTAAAATATTCATTATTTATCATACACTTCTTTGGTAAATGGTAAATGGACTTGCGCATGTATAGCGCTTTTCTAGTCTTCTGACTACTTTCACACCGCATCTTCCCATTCACACCCTGATGGCAGAGGTTTCTATGTATAGTGACCACCGGAAGTAGCCAATCCCAGTCATACACATGCATGACGAAGCAGCGGGAGCAATTTGGGTTTAAGTGTCTTGCTCGAGGACACATCGGACATGTTTTGCTGCAGGAGCTCGGGATGCCGCTTCTTTAGTGCCTGCCACTTACAAACTGCAGATAACTGGATGGATTATTCTGTTGACAAACACACTTTTTCTTTTTTTAAACCAGCTGACTTTGTAGCCACTCATGAAACGACATGGCACGCTGTGATATTAATTCATTTTTCGCACTACACACAACCTTCAGGAACCCTCTTTTTTCCTTCATGCTGTGAGTTACAGCTGTTGGTGTGTTAGAAAATTGCTTAGTTAAAGCCTCATAAAAATTATATACGGCATCTTGAAATTACATTATTCTCACTGCTGCCCCTCTAAGCATGGCCGATTATCTATTTATATATCCACAAAGGCTTAGAGTGTGTAACAGCTGCACAAAGCTGAGCTGCTCTACACTATGCTGTTGTGGAGAGGAGTGTGCTTGTACTGTGAAGAGATCTATTCCACTCTATGTTATACTCCATATACAGCTTTTACATATATCATTTTTTAAATAGTCAGTGTCTTCACTTTAAGCCATGGATCCTTTCTAATCTAAAAACATATTTTTAAACATGACTACTTGTACAAGAAAGTGTTCGCAGGTATTTACTTACCATTAACTGTTATCTCCGGATTTTATATCACCGTAGTTTTTATGATCTTGAATCACTGTCATTGTTGTCTTTACGTGGTGCAAAAAGTCATCTTACCCAAGTTATGTGTCAGGCTTGCACACAAATAACTAAGTAAATCCATCTTACACAAAACATTGTCTCTATATTGAGCTTTACACTAGCAGAGTCATAATTGCTCAAAATCCTGTAATATTACTGTACTTTGTCAGCACACCTAACTGAATTCCTAGGAGGATTTTTTCTCTCAGGAATCGTGAATAAGCATAGGCTACTTGTTGATTGATCCTTAATGGTGTCTAATGTACAAAAATAACTCTGGAAATTATTGTTGAATAACGGACAGAAATGACCGATATGATAGGTATCAGAAAGATCTCTGGACTGGATTGTAATGCGTCAATATTAATTAAAATCATAGATTGTAGATATTAATGGACGAAGCATGAGTAACGTGACCCATGTGTTACAGCAGGGGGCTTTGGAAGCATAGATGGATATCGCCATACTGGAAATGTTGTCTAAACCTTTTGTGTCAACCTAATGACAGACTAAGAGGAGTTTGAGCTGAGGCAGGTTTTAAGCCTGTTGACATAAAGCTGACAAACAATCAGGTCAGCTACGCACCTTATTGTGAATAACGTTTATCCTGCATACAATCAAAACAAATTAGTTTTCAAAAAATGACCCTAACATAAATTATTGTTTGTTGTGTATTGTGTTAACTTGTTGGTCCTTGTAATTAAAACATTGGAAAAATAAATACATTAAATATATATATATATCTTCCTGTACAGTGTGTGAAAATCGAGACATGAGCTAATGAGACCATGAGCTAACCAGCAACCTCTTCTGCAACATCGTCTTCTGCCCTCGTCTCTGTTCTTCAGACCAGTTAACATTCAGACATTTCCTTGCACATTTCTAGCATGTACGAATAAGACACTGAAATTCAAAGCTGCGTATTCAGTATTTCCCTTTTTACAGATGTTTAGCTTGAAATCCATGGACATGTAATACACTTCTGCAGTGGCTGCATGCAGATGTGATTGAGTGCTGTGCTCAGTATCTGCATCATGCTTTGGTGTAATGAGCCTCACTGTAAAGAAGAGCATGTCAGTGCATCAACTACAACAGTAGTTCCTGTTTGTTTGTATGGCCTTTTGAAATCGATACACCATGCAGCATTCTTCACTCTGCAGCTTAGTGATGATGATGACGATGATGATGATGGTGTATACATTCAGGTGCCTTCGATTGGACAAACACTTTTATACTCTCCTGTATTATTACCTGGTTTTATTGCCTAATTTCCATGTCTCTTAACCTCTGACAGTCTCAGGGTGTTCGCTCATCCTTTTCTTATTAACCCTCTCTTTACATCACTCCACCTCCCCGCCGCCTTTCATCTGCTCTCTATTCATCTACACACTCTCTTACTCTTTCTCTCTTTACTTTGCATTTCATTCCTCAACTCTTCTTTCTCTATCTGTCTCTCTCTCTCTCTCTCTCTCTCTCTCTCTCTCTCTCTCTCTCTCTCTCTCTCAGTTGTTTTGATGGTGACGCAGTTATCAGGTTGTCAATGCTAATCTTCTCTTGCCAGCGCAGCGCTGGCCATTCAGAATTACAGCTACTCCCTCCTTACAGTAATCTATCTCTCCTCAAACTAGAACCCCATCGTCTCTCCATCTTTCTCCCTCTCCATTCTTTTTAGACAACAGAAATGCTGATGATGTGACACTAGAGTTCACCCAATTGTAAGTAAACTAGAAAGCTGTGTACAAAATATATTTATACAGAACATGTGGTCATGAGCTGTTTTTGGCCTTTTTCTTACATCAATGCTCCATAAATTGGCTATGTGAGACCTCTTCAAGGACATTAGCAATATTCAAAAAAATCTGAACACAAAATTATATTTTATAACTTGTGGCCTTTAAATCCAGAGTGCTTAATCTTGACTTCTTTGTAAAAAAAAATATCAATTAGCAGCTTTTGTAAAGCTGCTTATTTTATGATTAAATACATTTGATTGAGGTAATAAAATAAAGGAATTTATCAATGCTAGTATAGCATACATGACTTTAAGTTACAATGTATCACTTTTTGCACAAGAATCTTTTTCTCCATCCTTTTCTTGGGAGTCGGATAAGGATTAGACAAATTTTGCCCCAAACGTGTCTCTGGTTTTTTCTTGCACGCTGCAGAGGAGCAGGAGAAGCAGTGAAGACACTGACCTGTTTTGTTTTTTTACTGTTTGTGACTGTTGTGAACACACACTGTTTCCCTTACTGTCCTCAGTATTATGAGTAAAAAGTTTGCATTAGTTTTTTAAGAGTTATGTCTTCACCAGGAAAAACTTCTTCTATAGTGAGGTTTATTAGTAATTCTGGGCTTAGTAGCATCAAATTGTTTACTATTACCTTGTTTAGAATGTTTAAGTGTATTTTCATTTTACTGTGGATATTTTGCCAAATGTATACAGAATGACGACAAGTCCCTTCACAAAATCATTTGTAGGAGACAAATGTCAAACTGTCTTAACAATGAATGGTGAGGGATCCAGTGTCTGTACATCAGAATTAAAGGGCCACTTTACACACTCACCAGTGAACATCAACAGTCACACATGGTACAAGAGGACCAGATATGAATCTTTCTGCTGACAGTATCAGAAAATAGACCAGAATGCAATGCAGCCACAAGATGTTGCATTATGAATAAGGGATTTGACGCTCTATTTATCTATACTGGCAACAACAGCTGTCACAATCATTACTTTTCTCTGCACCTGAATGAGAAAAGCATAGGAAATAAGCTTGGTATTGTGTTGTGGATGCATAGTGGATATTGTTTATACACTATAGCCTCACAAATTTGCTTCTGATGCTGGGAAAATGGGAAGAAACAAAAGTGATTAATGGTCCAATATTTGCACAATTTACTGAAGTGCTCAACTATATTAGTCAATATCAGATATCTGGTATGAACTTTATTCCTTTATAATTCACAGAGCAATGCATACCAAATTCCTCCCTACATTTTATTTTTTATTGAAGAGACAAGTGTGACAAATGCTACAATCATTACATTTCTCAATGCTAATTTTGAATGTTGGAATTTTTTTCAACTTGTTTGTTATTTTTGTTGCCAGCTCTAGCCAAAAGGAAGTTTGATCTATATTTCTAAACCAAGTTTAATATTCATACAGCCATTATCTATTCGCTCGTCCCACATGGGGTCACAGAGGGGCTGGAGCCGTTGACAGCTATCATTGGACGAGAGGTGGGGTACACCCTGACTGGAAGCCAATCAATCACAGGGCTGACATGTAGAGACAAACAACCAGTCACACTCACATTCTCACCTACCAGCATTTTAGAGTGACCATTCAACGTAATGCGCATGTATATGGTCTGTGGGTGAAAGCCTGAGTACTTGAAGGAAACCCATGCATGCACAGGGAGAACATGCAAACTCCACACTTCTACACAGAAAGGCCCTATCTGTAGGGCATCCAAAACCAGGAACCTTCTCGCTGTGAGGCCACTTACCACTGTGCATCCTAAGCTACATATTATATAAAAAATTAAGGTTTAACTTGTTAAAATATGTAATCAACTTATGATACAATTGCATGGTGATTTTTGTCTGGCCTTTTGCAGCTAATTTGCTCTTATCTCTCTTTTTTTCTTAAGGTATTAAGAAAAGTCACAGACTGATTCATTAACTAACATCTCTAAATCTTAGGGTGGACATTTCTTGTAGTACTGTTTACTAACAATATTGAAGTCAATTTTTTAAAATTATAATAATGTGACCACTCCTCCGGCTGTAAGAATACATGTAAATTTTGTCTGAGATTATTTTGCCTTTTCTTTTTTTTTTCTTTCTTTTTGTATTTTCCCATTCCATTAGCTCTACCTTCAGTTTATTCTATTTTCACTTCAAAGGCTCGGGTGGAACAGATGTCATTTCAAATGCCTGTCTTCTGCCTCATTGCCTAAAAGTGAGGGATGATTATTTTTTAATGAAACGAGGTGCACTCACACACACAAAAATGAATATTACCTGTAAGCTGTGAAATAGACAAGCAATACTTTCACATCAGCCTGAATGAGAACATCCATTCATTTACGCACCACAAAAGCCATTTTGAAGTTTTTCTTCAGCTGCCAAATGTGCTCCTGGACCTTGAATTTTGATTAGTTAATTTCATGCTGTGTGGAATACAGTGGGCTGCGAATGCTTTTCTGAAACAATGCAGTTTTCAAAGGCAGTCATTTCTTGTTTTCCATTTGATGGTTAAAGGGGAAAACATGGCTGTTGCTTAATCCCATGATAAGTATGCATTAGATGGATTTGAGCGTCTTTAAATGTCCTCAAGTTGCTGTTTGATACCCGCGCAGGGACAAATCTTTTTCATGGTTTGTTCTCCCCTCCTGCTGAGTTTTAACTCTGAAACCGAGGATCAGTGGATCATGAAAGTAAGCATTCAAAGCTGTTTTAAAATGTCTTAAATGCAACCTGATGAAATAGGAAGCTGCGTTGAAGATGGGCTCTCTTTGCCAAATAAAAATAAAATAATAGTTCAACTGACTTCACTCAAAGCACCTAACAAAACCTCTCAACCGCAAAAAGTGCACATAAAAAAACATTGCACATAGTACCAATTTATGTCATTATATATTCAGTATGTCATTATATCTTTTATTATTTGCTTGGAAATCAGGTTGCTTTTCATGTCTTTATAGCAACCAAGAAATCACGATTACTGATTTTCCACCAATACTAATGGCAACATCAAGCTGTCACTTCTTCCTTCCTCGGCTGCACCTCTTCTCTCTTTTTTTCCTTATCGTCCTCGCTCTCCTTCTCTCTCTCCCCACTCCCTTTCTCTCCCTCTTCCTCCCGTGCTTGATGTGTTCTCTCCTCAGCAAAGAAGGCAATTTCCATATAGAATCACAACCAGGATCAGGTGACCTGGATTTGACTCCCTGTCAAAGTCCTGTACGGAATATGGAAATGTATTCATGTGTATTGCATCGAGTACATCACACAAATTTTTGCCTCCTGAAAATTCACTGAGATTGCAGTATGTTACTGTTGAGAGACCAGTTGAGTACATGTTATGGAAAATATAGATTTAATCCCTTTTTAAGGTATGGGAATTAAATTATTTGAGTGAAGATGGAAAGAGATGCAGAAAACATCCATAAATCTAGTGAGTCACACAGACAAAGAGTAGGAAAAGCATATGAATATGCAACTAATGATAATTTAATTAGCTTATAGGACCCCCCCCCCCCTCTTAAATTTGCACAGCCCTAACCTTACATCCCCTCCCTCCATCCAACACCCCAGAGGCTAACCTGTCTCATTGACATCCTGTTAGTCTTCATTCACCCATGTCGTAAATTGATCAGTTTTTTCTGCTCAGAACAACCCGCTGCTGCCCTTCACAGAAGTCTTCTCTTTTCAGCCTCTGTCCAGCCTCTAATCATTGTTCTCAAGTATATAGTTGTTATTTTTTAGGTATTTTTTTAATACATTTAACCTTTGCTAAATGTATCTTACCCAGTGAGTGCACTATGCTTGTAAATACTGTGCATACTGAAAGACTCCTCAAGCTATTTTTATTATCTGATTTATGACCAGCAATGTGTCTTTTTCTCTCCATTTTTGTCTTCCAGATAAGCAGTGATAAGCGTGCCGCAGCAGAGATGATGAAGCCCAAACCCAAACCTCAGAAGAAGAAGAAGAAGAAGGACCCTAATGAGCCACAGAAACCTGTGTCAGCCTACGCCCTCTTTTTCAGAGACACCCAGGCAGCCATCAAGGGCCAAAACCCCAACGCCACCTTTGGGGATGTGTCCAAAATCGTGGCTTCCATGTGGGACAGCCTAGGTGAAGAACAGAAGCAGGTACAAAAAACAGGGTTTTGCATATTTGAAAGCATAGATGGAATCATAAAAAGATATGCCGTGGCTTGACCTAAACAGTCATGTGCCCACATTCTGGCCTCTCCCCGACTTTATGTCCTGTGTGAGAAACATTTCTGTGAGATACCGCTCACCTTAATGAGCTTCTTTTTCTCCTTCCAAAGATAATCCACCAGTTTATCCTCTCTCCCCCGACTCTCATATAAATGATTTTATTTCTCAATTTAATTCTAGGAAAGGGAAGGAAGAGAAGGCCTGTGGAGTTTGGATTACAGACACACAAATTCTTGCTGTTCTTCTTATTTCCAAAAGTTTTCTTTTATGTGATGTTGCATCAAAATTAAAAATATATATAATGAAATATTGAAATCACATATTCCTTGCCAAAAAAAAATAATCTCTGGGCCCAGGTACAGTCCTCACTTTCTGTGTACCTACAGCCTCCATAGCCATACTACCACACCATGCATCTTCATTGACCTTCTGACAAGCAGGGCTGTGTAGAGTTCTGATTTCCTTTCTCTTCATTTATATCCCTCTCTTGCTATTTTGATCCTCCCCAGAATACAGAATTAGTGATCCACCCGCCTCCACCCTCACTATCATCTCGTCCTTGGGTTTAGCTGAAGGGCATTTCAGCTATCCAGGAAGAGAAGTCTATTGTTTTGTTTTTTTTGCAGTTTCACATCATATCCATCTCAGCAGTAATTGGTAGGAGGAGCTAATGATGACAGAGTTATTGGAGGTTGTAGTGTTTTTTTCCTTACTTGTAGTAAAGGGTACTAGGTAGAGACAATGTTAGCATTAAAAGCTAATTTTTACAAACATGTCTGTATGCTATTTATTAAGAAAAGCTAGCATCATCAAATGTATAACCATAATTTCCTGATTTAAATCAAAATGTTGCCCATTTTTTCCCAAATTTATTTGGCAGACATTTGAGCATTGTAGCTCCCTTAGGTTGATAAAAACATTATTTGTTTGGTTTTGTTTTGTTTTTTGTTCTTTGAAAAAAGGAAATATCAATATAAATGTATTAAGGAATTTATATAAGAATCAGCACATCTGGGGTTTTTTAGTTGCTCCAGAAGCAAAATCCATCCCCATATAAAAACGTATAATGCATAGATATATTTATTTTCTGACCTTTTAATTTTGCATATTGGTATAATTTTGCCAATAGCCTATATATATTTTAGACCTACTCTTACGTCTGCAACATCCAAAACAGAAATTACCTGCATGCAAAAACACATGCAAAAAAGAATCCATATGTACTCATACACCCACATTCTTTATGCAAACACACTGACTTCATTTAGTCGTATGACAACAAGGGTTGGCGCATCACAGTAACAATAGAGAAGGCAGTTTAAAAACAAAACTCATCCACAGGCTCGCATCCTAATGTGCTGAATGACAACAATCATTGTGGTGTATCACTAATGTCAGTATGCTGAAAGGAATGTTATGGTGGGAGATAAAAGCAGAGTGAGAGAGAAGTTCCAGTTCATTTCTCTAGGTGGATTGGAATGGAAATGATGTGTTGCTACAATAGAGGGAGAAGAATTGAGATGAGAGAGTTTTAGTGCTGTGATGAGGAAATAGAGGTGTTCTGTATCATTGGTTCTGATGGAAAGGGAAACATTAAGAGTGTGTGTGTTTCTGTTTGTGCATTGCATTATATATTTAGAGAAGTGTAAGATAAAAAGCGCGTGCATGTGTGCGTGCGTGTAAGCAAGCCGCCGTGCGTACGCGTGCATGCGGGTGTGCTTGCATGAGTGCTTTGTATGTGTTGTGTTTGTTTTGAGAGCATGACATTTGTGTGCACATTTATGAGCATGTCAAGCTCTCTTCTGACCTGAAGCCTTTTGTTTTGATTTTTTGTCTTCGCAGGGCTACAAGAGGAAAACCGAGGCGGCCAAGAAAGAGTACCTGAAAGCCTTGGCCGCATACCGAGCCAGTCTGGTTTCCAAGGTAACACTTATGACACACAGGCCCTGGCTAAGACTGATGATGGATTGGATGGAAAATCCCTGCTAATGGGCAGGGAGGGGCTTAAGTGGAGGTGGTGCTGGAGGTAATGGTGGAGAGGGCGGGTGGGGGTATTTGATGCAAAAAGAGCAGGCCATATTTGGAACAATACCTGATTTCCATAGGGTGCAGATGTGGGGGGTTGGGGCGATGGTAGTTGGAATGGTGAGAAGGTGGGGGAGGGTTCAGCACAAGCATGTGGCCACAACATCTATTAGGGATGGAGGATAGAAAATGATTGCCCTCTTATGTGCTGTACTTTATATCAGGCTCAAGTCTGAGTTATGTGCATCAGTAAAAAAAACACACATCAAAATATGAACATAGACACCTGTGTCACAGATTAGATAATCGATTATCGTACATCCATATCAGTGCAAGCAGTCATAGGCTTCACCCGTTGTTTCCAACTCTGACACATTTCTGCTAATTCAGATCTATGACATCCTTTCTGCCTGGTGAATGATGGCTGCTATGTACCAGCGTAGCAGGATGGGGAATAAAGAAAGGCAATGACGAGAGCTGTAGATTGTATTGTTTAGTGCCGTCCTGTATTAACAATACAGAATGTAGTGTGGGGAAGATTCCTTTTGTCATTCCATTTGCTCTGCAGGCAAACAGCCTAATTTCTCTGCCTGGGCCTCTGCATATATGTGTGTGTATGTGTGTGAATGAATGCATGTGTGTGTGTGTGTGTGTGTGTGTGTGTGTGTGTGTGTGTGTGTGTGTGTGTGTGTGTGTGTGTGCCCTCTCCTTTTCCCATCTATCTGTCAAGGTGTCTATTGATCATTACCTCGGGCCGCAGGTCTATTCATATAAATGGGCTCCATTACGTTCTAATCAACACTGATGACTATAGATGAGCAATCTGACAGCTCATC
This sequence comes from Labrus mixtus, assembly GCF_963584025.1. Classification (NCBI taxonomy): domain Eukaryota; kingdom Metazoa; phylum Chordata; class Actinopteri; order Labriformes; family Labridae; genus Labrus; species Labrus mixtus. The sequence goes on along the minus strand of NC_083626.1, from coordinate 11,582,565 downwards.
ACAGAGGGCTGAAGAGTGTGGGGCAGGGTGGATAGTGAGATGGGGTGTTATGAAGTTGCTGCACCTGTAAAGAGTGATACTTTCAAAAAGTCTGAAAGTTTAAGTTTGGGTGATTTCCTTAGAGTTTGGTGTTTGACGTCAAAGTAATGCATCCCTTTTCAACCTTAACCCTTTTAATTTATCTGCGAGTGTGTGTGAAGTAATGTGAAACTAGTGAAAGCTGTCATGCCAAGGGTTGACTGCTACGCACAGTCTAATTTCAAAGAGGGCATCAATATGCTGAAAACGATCAATGTAACTGTGTAAGACAGCTCTGTGGTGAAGCAGCTGATAGAAATTTGTGGAACGCTAGCTTAGCTTGAAAGCGAGTGGAAACGGCCAGCTTACCTCGGTCAAGCTTTTTATCAAAGAGTTAGAAAGACATTTCCTTTCAATGATTATAGATGAGTACAACTAAAAGAAAGGGTATTAAGATGGGAAACAAAAAGTCAAGACAGTATGTCATAACAAAGAGCCTAGTTCGGCGTCATGGCTGACGTACTGTACCGACTTCATAATATCTAAAGGGGCACCTTGCATGTTGAAGACTTGGAGTCTGTTGGGGCCCAAGCCAAAACAAATTCACAGGGGTACCAAACAGTGTTCATCCCCATTATGTTATAAATAATCTGACACCAACAACATGTTTCAGCAGAAGTTATGAATTAAAGTGTCTCTCGTCCATATTGAGGGCTAGACAAGCATCATTCAGTCATTTACTATAATATGTGTGAGTACTGTAAGATGGGGTCCCAGGTCTCCTACTGTTATTGCAAACGTTGCACGTTTTGAGCCTCTGCTGTGGTTTTAAGTACTGGCCTGGGGGCCCCAAGCAGTTGTCTGCCTTGTCTGTTGACAAGAAGCGCTTCTGTGTGCAGCAAAATAGTTTAAAATACACATTTTTAGTATGTTTGCTTTTAATCCTCGATCAAAAACAAACAACTGGATGTGAAGTGACAAGGGGAAGTTTGATCTCTGTGCACGTAATGAAGCGGCTGCGTTACATTTGTTGGTCGCCTTTATGTTCTTCTCTGCTCTTAAACTGATATTATGATTCAGATTAACTACACGTTGCATTGATATAAAGGCAAATATTCTCATCATAGCATCGTTGCTTTGTCCGCTACTTCCGCGTCTTATTTTTAAGTCACGTCTTACCCATAGACTGTAAATAGTACGGCCTTAACTCAGGAGACCCCCCCCCCCCCCCCATAAAGAGTTAGGGTGGAGCAAGACATACACAGACAGATCTGCATTATATCAGCTTGTTTTCTCTGTGGATTATCTGTATCTTCACTACGCTGCGTTGTGAACTCTAAAAAACTGCTGGCTGTTCACAGTATGACTCCTGCTAACCATCACTCCTCCCCCGTTAATCCAGGATCATTTCATATGGATAATTTAAACACAGGCTCTTACTGAAAAAAAAACTGCTTATCCTGTATTTTCTGCATACGCTGCTGTAATTCATAAAGAGAGAAAGAGTGAGAAAGAGGCAGACAGACACTTAATACTGTAAATGTGAGGCAGAATCAGAGACCTGAGTCCCCCATGTGTCGTGATATGACATGTTATTGGAAAAAGATTGCGTTTTTAGAAACTTTACTGCAAACAGACACTTGTTCCTCTAAATGTGCGCCTCTATTGCTTGTAATATGTTAAATCAAGTGTTGAATGTTAACAGCCATGTTCCGCCAGGTTTCAGTATTAATATTGTGAAAAATTGCAAATTTCCCTTTAATACGGTCAAGGTTATAAATAAATAGATTCCTTTTTAAGATACAGGTCAGGTCTAAAAGATGTTCTTAAGTGTAATGGATGCTTCTATTAAAAAAAGAGAGATCATCTCTAAATGAATGATGATTGATGTGTTATTGTGTTGTGTTAATGGTTTCAGTTTACAGATAAGATGTAATTTATGAATATTAATTGACAGTTGTTTCAATTATGCTCTTCCACAGACCTACAATGACCCTGAACCAAAAAGTGCCCAGCAAACCAGCCAGCCCTCCCACATGCTGCCCCCAAAGCAGCCCCTATACAGCGTGCCACCCCAGCCCTCCTCACCCTACCTGGGCCCGCCAGGCTCCTTCCCCCTGTCGGACCTCCAGAGCTACGCCGGGCCACCCCGCCATGCACTTGCCCAGACCCTCAGCCAATCCCAGATGCTGCCGCCCAGCATGAGTGCCTCTCCCCCAGCTCCCTTCCAGATCAGCCCCCCTCTTCACCCCCATGCCCAGCTCTCCCTGCACCAGAGCTCTCTGCTCAACCAGCCAATCCGCATGCAGCAGTCGCAGCCAATCATCTCACACCAAATGGGGCTCCAGGCACCTCTGCACTCCCCTCCTCTCAGCCAACAGGTATGACTAGCAACCATTAATAAAATGATTTAAAACATAAATACTTAAGCTCCTCATATAATCACTATATGCAATTTCTGTAGAATTTTCAATAATGTTCAGTTATATACAACGCTTTTATTGGTTGCTCTTGTTGTCATGATAGGAAAACTTGGAAAACAATGTACTGTAATGCACAATAGGTCTCAGTTAGCTTTAAGCAAAGCATCAACCTCAGGTGTTGAAAAATCTAGCCAATGCGGAGGTGAAAAGGAACTGCAGTTCCCAGGCTGTCCACTTGAGGCTGGCTAAAATGAAAGCAAGGAATACCCATTAAAGACCATTGTAACAGCAAAAATTAAACACGTTAACAGATTGATTTAAAAATAAAAGTTATATTTTACTTTACTTTATTGGAAAAAAATAGTGTGGAGGTAACATTTTTTATGACTTATAATTGTCATTATAATAAGGCTCAGATTTATGCATAATTAGGCATAATAAGGGGTGTAGATGGTTTGGTTTATAGGGTTACCTCGACTTTGCTAATTCTCATTACTGAACGTAAACTGTTGGCTTTGTTTGGGTACTTTTCATAGTTTGGAACATGCTTGCTAGAACTACACCCATGTAGCTACATGATAAGCTTGAAGTTAGTTGAAGTCAGTATTTTCAATATGACACACCCCATTATAAGCTCGTTTTTTAAAGTCTTGGGTCTTACTTTGATCCGCAAACAAACTATTTTCTCCCTTTCCCTCTGAGTCTATATGTGTTGGGGGTTGTCATCTCTGTGCTCTTTATGTTTCCATCTCGTACTGTAATCCGGCTAAGCAGAGTCTAAGTGCTGGCCTTCTAAAACTAAAAATCAACAACCTCTTTTCCCCTTCTCTTTTCCTCTTGTTTAATCCACAGGGATTCTCCCACATTCAGGCTGATTACCAGAACAGTGTCGGGGGCTCACAGTCTCCAGGTGCCCCTAACCAAGTCCACGGCCAGAACCCTGACTGGGACAGCGAGTATTGCAACAGGGACTGTGGACCCAACCACTGCAGGTGAGCTTATCACCTCCATATTTGTGTTGTGGGAGCAGTGAATGTTGTGGAAGAAATCACATCAAGTGAGTGTCATAAAGAACGACCAAAGTAAAACTGTCTCTGCTTCTTTAAATCCGATCGGGGACATTTGATTGTTGGGCATAGTAAGTAGCTGTCTGACAGTTACTCATTTGGAAAATTAGTTGCTCTGAACCACTTCCCTTTCACACTTAGAGAATCTGACAGCATTAATCATAAACTGTGATTTCCCTACTAAAGCAGAGCATCTCCTTGAAATTTAAATGAGTAACGCAGCAGTAGAACAATGCTATTAGCGAGCTTGGAAAAACTGTGACATCCAATTAAGTTTTCCTGTGTTTCGCTCAGCACACATTACCTTATTGAATCAAGCTATTCAAGCAGGTACAAGAGGAATGTTGTTTGTCTCACACCTGAAACTTGGTAATGCTATTCTGAGAGGCGGAAGTATCTCCTGTATTTAGAGCTGATTCATCTGGATGTCAAATGGGATCATGCCTGGGTCAAATCGTATTTGATGCTCTTTGAAGTAGATTGAGTCTTTGCTTTAAACCTTCCCCCTCTGTGTCAGATCATTGTAGTTTGGAGTTTTGGAGGGTACTGAATTATTTCCAGCTTGTCAGAAAAGATAACTGTTGAACAGACCTTGTGTTTGAAATTTCAAGTTCCAAGTGATCTGCAAGTTCTGACTTTTATATTTTTCTTTTTCACTGATTGTCTTCTGTTGTTGGTTGAGAGCTTTAATGTTTGCTGGAGCTTTTTTCTTATTCAGATCTTCTTTGAAATACATTTATATTTGCTAGGATTTCCTGGTAACTTAAAAAATAAACAGAAATACATGCAGTCAGTATTTACAGTACATTTGCTCTAATCAACACTAATATTGTTTGTTCTTCTTCCTCAGTAGTGGCATGGGAGCTCGGGACAAGCCTCTCTACCTCACTTGAAGTTGAAAGACCTCCAAATGTCAGACTCCAGGGAGCTTTCCAACATAACAACAACGTCATCAATGTATCTGCTTCTACACCATTTTTTCTCCTATTTTTGTGACGGATTTTGAAAATCCCAAATACTGCTACAGTAACTTCACCTATTTGCCAAGCACTTAGATCAGCCAGAAGCCTAAGGCACTTCTCTTGCTTTTTTTTCTCCTTACCAGTGATTTTTTTTTTGCTGGGGCAGTGAGCTTTAAGCTCATGCAAACATACTGGAAATGAAGACCAAAAAAGAGTCTTTTCGTTTTGTTTTGAATTTTTCAAAGATGCTTTCTCTGCTCTTCCCTCCATTACTGTGTTTGCCATGGACTGCCCTCATTGGGGAGATGAAATGCTCCAAGCATACTCAAAGCATAGGGGTCTGAGTGAGAAAAGCTTATACAGTAAACTGTAAGAAAGTCACCTCAGCAGGGGTGGATGTAAATCAGGACAGACTGATACACCCACACTGAATGAAGGCAAAGCAAAAATGTTATGAAGATAGTCTCAAACACATAAGACATTTGTAAATCATCCTTGCCCCTGTTAGAGGACTCGCTCAGTTCTTTTCTTTCTCACAGAGTGATTGTATATATCACGAAACGGACCCCACTTATGTGTGTATTTAGCTGCAGTCCCTTGCTCTCTTTTTCTTTCAAACATTCTTTTTGTTTGGTTTTGTGATTTTTGTGCAGGCGGATTCAGTGAGGGAATACACACACTAAAAGTTGTGTTGAAACTGTGTTCACTGGTCTTTTTCTCTTAAAACAAGAGAGAAATGTAATACTGAAAAATATTTCCTCCTTACATGGTGGAGCTCTGATAGAGAGAGTCACTCTCTTGACATGGCCTCAGGACGTTACAGAACTGTAGAGGTCTAAGGTTGATACCTCTCCTTTTAGCTCCTCCCCCTGTTGGTCAATAAGGACCGCCCCTTCACCTGTAACCCTGCCCACCTCCCCTATAGTCCCAACACCACTTGTACAGGTGAATAAAAAAAGAGTTGATAAATGTGAAATGTTACTAAATAAAAAAAAACATAACAGTGGGTTTTAAAGTTTTTGACTAGTTTTATTAGGTGTTTTAGAATTGTGTTAAACTCATCTTTATCATTTTTTTGTGAAGAAAAAATAATTCAGAAGTTGTTTTTTTTCACTGTAGCAGGATTTGCGTTTGTGAGGAGCATTCATGGGGGTAAACATTTTAATTTTGTGTATAAACCTGCCAAATGTATTTCTTTAATTTGTAAAGCCAGTAATGAGAGAACCATTTTGTTTTGTTGAAAATCATGTTTTACAATATGGTCATTCTATTTAATTTGATGGCAGGTTTTACATCTATTTATGAATAATATGAAGTAAAATGTTGGCTTATTTCCATCAGGGTGATTAAGAATTATTATTATTATTATTATTATTATTATTAATTGTTATTGATCAAACACCATGATTTTTATTAGAATAATACATATTTTTTCAGAAATTGTTGTTGGTGCATTGGCAGTGTACCAGCATTAGCTTCATTTTGTGTCATGATTACTTCTTTTGTTTTCTTTTGTCTGTAATAAAATGTTTTAAGTGGAGAAATGATGTGCATGTCTTTACTTTTTGCAATCATTTGTTTTGATGTTGTTTCATCATTATGTCAAAAGACATTAATTAGTAATATGATGTGCACATTAATTACTTTAAATATAACTTGATGTAAAAAAGATTTATCATAGCTTTAACAGAAGAGTTAATGTAGAGTTTAAGCTTCCAGTGCACTTTTATGTTGTGAATGTTCACCTTTGTACAGTTATTTTTTCTTATTCCTTTTCAAATCTTGACATGATCGATACGCTATAACTGGCAACATTTTTCTGCCCGCTGGTCATCTTTTTGGTAAAGGTGTGATGATGAAACTATGCGTTGAAGAAAACAGTCTTACTGACTGAAAAGAAAAAAATGACTTTTCCCCATGAATTTTACAGTTGGATTAAAGGCAAAATAGAAATGGAATCTATCAACCCTCCACCCTCCTCTCTCTCTCTCTCTCTCTCTCTCTCTCTCTCTCTCTCTTTCACTCTCCATGATGATGCAGTGCCCCCTAGAGATGATTCAGCAAACGTGTTGTTTTTCAGTGCCCCGGTCTAAAGTGGGATAGAGTCAGCTTACTATTGGTGAAACACAACATTGAAGTTACCTAACTGTTAATTATTATCACCTTGGAGGAAGCCTTTATTTGAATAAATAAACTGATAAAAATGAAAGTGAATAGATATTTACATATGGAAAAATAAGAATAGCATTGTAATGTCAATAAGTAAGAAAACAATATATAACCTATAAAGCACTTATCTTTAAAACAGATGTTTTTATATATATATAAAAAAGACTGGTAAGGCTGATCACAACTGGATGATTGCAAAAAAAAATAATGAAGCTTGGTCTGCACCTCTACTGACTGTGTTACCATCTCCTAAGAATGTTCCTCTAGCTCCATCTGCTGGTGGGTTCTAGTTTTGGGATACATAATAGATTCTCAAGTTAATTTAAGTTTTACCTAATCCTAACATGAATAATTATATAAATAAAGGGAAAAAAGCATTGTAGTAAAAGTAAAGTAAAAAAAGCCATATGTGTAGGATGCTTACATTTCTCATTTTGAGAAAATGTGTGTAAAAACCACTTAGTCCTTGACACTACAAGGATTTACACATTTTATCAAAACATGTAAGAGAAGATAAGCAAAGAAACATCTACCAATAAAGATTATAAAATGTCCTTTAAAAGACCTATTAGTAAATTACTTTGGTGTTACAAAATATAAATTATTTTCTTTTTCTAAAACCATTCTTCAAATCAAAGAGACAACAAGACAACAACACAGACAGAATTAATACATTGTTGTGGTGTAAAATACAACACAAAGATATGGGAAGCCGCAAAGGCATACTTTGCTTGCAGTAACATTCAACTTTGCTCGCATAAAGCTTTCATTCTTTCCTTGCACATACATATACGTATATTTGCTTGCACATATATTCATACTCCACTTAACACTTGGCATATATACATACGACTATTCATTGCACAAAAAGTAAGGAAATTTGTGTTTGGTGGATTATTTCTTTGTTGTAACGATGCTTCTTGGCAATAAATCTTATGCCGTTGGAAAGCCTGTTTATTTCTCGTTTAAAAGGTGCTACATGCATTTGTGGGATGAGCAGCAGAGCTGAGTAAGTGGGTTGCGCCCATGAAAACTTGCCAAATTGTCTCTGCCAAACAGCTTATTCTGCTGTTGACTCTTGTTTGATGTCGTTTAGTGGGTTGGATTATTGTAGTCTGAAGAAACAAGACATATTGGCAATTTAACAATTTATTAATTTAACAAACAGGAGCCCCAGTAGCATGTGGAAGAACCATGCACAGCCACAACAGCATGGTCACACACTGCTGTGGGATGGCATCCCATTCAGCCAAGTCATCCAATGTGGTTGTGTTGGTCACTCTGGCATGAACTGCACGACCAAGCTTATCTCACAAGTGTTCAATGGGGTTGAGGTCAGGACTGCAGGCAGGCCATTCCTTCCTCTCCACTCCCAAATTCTAGAGGTAGTCTCTGATAAAGCCCGCTCTGTGGGTGTGAGCGTTGTATATCTTTGAGGAAAGAGTTCGGTCCCAGACTGTGGAGATATGGGATTTTCACTGGTTGCAGAATCTCATCTCTACATCTGCCTGCATTGAGATTTCCTCCAATGATGATAAGCCTTGTTTTTCCAGTTAGGGAGATGCCGCCCCACACCATCACATTGCCTCCACCAAAAGCTGTTTCCCTATCAGTGCAGCAATCTGCATAGCGTTCTCCGTGTCTTCTCCACACTTTGACCCTACTATCTAACTGATGTAGACTCATCGCTGAACCTAACGTTCCTCCACATGTTCAGGTTCCAGTGCACTTGTGCCGACCCCAGCGCAACGGGCCTGGCGGTGAAGGGCAGTCATGGCAGCGGTTTGGCATTGGCAGAGAAGATTTGTCAAATTTTTCATGGCCGCAACCCATATACTCAGCTCTGCTGCTCATCCAACAAATGCATGTTCCTTACAAATGTGGCACCATTTAAAAGAGAAATAAACAGGCTTTCCACGGCCTGTGGTTGAGCTTGTTGAGCTTCTCAACTCCGAAAACACAAGAACATCTCTTTGATTCGATGTTAATGTAAAATTTAAAGATTAATAATTTTCAACATCAATTTAAAAACATAAAGTTAAAAAGCTCCTAGAATTGGATTTAGTGAAGAAGTAGGCTAAGAACCAAAACTCTTTACAAACCTTGCCTCCCGATCTAGTGGCAGACTGGGTCAATTCAATTTTTTTAATAAGGAAGTTAAAACAAAGATTACTGGAAATTATAAATGTTAAAGTAACACAAATTCCATGTTGTAAATAATACATTTTAGCAGGGTGTTGTGTACGATTATTGGTGGAAAGTAGTTATTTCATAACTTGAACATTGTATCCTATTTTTCAATCTCCTCCATTTTTATCTTCACATTTTGTTTGGTTTTACCCTTGAGGTCCGTTTTTTTAAATAAAGGAGAACCTGGTAGTGATCTGAAATGATCTATGATCATGTCCTTAGTCTTAGACACATTCAATTGAATAAGATAGAGTTATAGTTACAATGCTACGGCCAGTAATAATGGTAAAAGTATGTATAGTATTAGCTGTATATTCATCTACTGGTCAGTCTAATAACCTTAGCAACTGTAATGATGATTAAACTGGGATTGGATAAGGATGAGTACGAGGAGGGAACAGCATTGGGATCTCTTCATTATTTAACAACATAACTTTTGTAATAGCAACACTTACACTTACTTTATATCAAGACTTTCTTATTTCCAAATAAAACAAGCCTGTCGGGCCTTGAACAAACAAATGCAGTAGTTTCTTTTTACATTCCACAAGTCAAAGGTTAACTGTATCTTGAATCTTGAATCTTGAACTGAGAGTAAACCAATAGAATTATAAAGAGTCAGGAAGCAGCTTTACATACTGTATGTATAGCTAATAGTTCAGTAAAATGATCAATCAGTCAGTATGATGCCTCACTTTATTATGAGGTGAACTAAAGAAGTAAGTTATGATTAGGAAATGATTCAGTACTGAGTAACAACTCATTAGGATGTCTCACTTTACAATGGGCTACACAAAAAAGTAAGTAATGATTGGGTGAAGATTCAGGATTGAGTAGCTTCCCTACTTCATTGTCTATTAAGTAATAATTAGCTACTCATTGAATTTGATGAGAAGTTATTTAGTATTTACCCATTAACTGATAGTTAACTAGTAGTTTGTTCTCATTTGTTTCATAGTTACTGTGCAACATTTTGTGTCATTTATCTTGCATATATTATCTGTTAGATAATCATTAGCTACTCTATGATTTGATGATGAGTTACTATCTACCCAGTTAATCATTGTTAACTAGTAGTTTCTCATTCATTACCTAGTAACCATGGAAAATGTTGTGTACCATATATATCCATCAACTAATAGTTAACTAGTTAGTTTATCATTCATTCCCCAGTAACTTTAATAATGTAAAGTTTTACCAAAAAAACATTAAAAAACATAAATATCTTACCTTCTCTGTTACTGGCTGTTGCACGGCAGCTTCCTTACATGCAAAGCTTTTGCCTCATATTAATACGTACTCTGCTCATACATATACATACTCTGCTCATACATATACATACTCTGCTCATACATATACATAAGTACTCTGCTCACACTTTTATACCTACTCTGCTCATACATATACATACTCTGCTCATACATATACATAAGTACTCTGCTCACACATATACATAAGTACTCTGCTCATACATATACATACTCTGCTCACACATAAGTACTCTGCTCACACATAAGTACTCTGCTCATACATATACATAAGTACTCTGCTCACACATATACATAAGTACTCTGCTCACACATATACATACTCTGCTGACACATACATACTCTGCTCATACATATACATAAGTACTCTGCTCACACATATACATAAGTACTCTGCTCACACATATACATAAGTACTCTGCTCACACATATACATACTCTGCTGACACATACATACTCTGCTCATACATATACATAAGTACTCTGCTCACACATATACATAAGTACTCTGCTCACACATATACATAAGTACTCTGCTCACACATATACATAAGTACTCTGCTGACACATACATACTCTGCTCATACATATACATAAGTACTCTGCTCACACATATACATACTCTGCTCATACATATACATAAGTACTCTGCTCATACATATACATAAGTACTCTGCTCACACATATACATAAGTACTCTGCTCACACATATACATAAGTACTCTGCTCACACATATACATAAGTACTCTGCTCACACATATACATAAGTACTCTGCTCACACATATACATAAGTACTCTGCTCACACATATACATAAGTACTCTGCTCACACATATACATACTCTGCTGACACAGTGCATTCTCTGCTCACATGGGTATTTGTTATATAGCAATGAGTAAGGTCTTTTACCTGCTCTTTTGTAATATTATATAACAGAATAAGGTCTTTTACCTGCTTTTTGTGAAGTGTCCTGAAATAACATTCATTATGAATTGGTGCTATTCAAATAAATATTGATTGATTAATTGATTTACTAATACAAACATATTTTATTCACACATACCAATACATATGTCCCACATATACACATACGCTCTACTCAAATATATACACATACATACATGTATGCATGAATATGTATGTATATGCAAGCGTTTATGTAATCATGAGAGTATGTATATATCTGTAAGTGTTTAGTGGGAGTACGTATGTTTGTGCAAGCAAAGTTTGTATGTATATGGAAGCAAAGAATGCCTTTATTGCCTATGCAGTTTCTCATACATATCAGCTAGTTTTATATATCAAAGCTACATCCTCATCCCATTTTGCACACAAATCTGAAAAATACAGCAAGGATCCTTTGAAAGAAACATTTATTTTTAATACATTTTTTAAAAGAAATTGTAGAAGTGTATGAATGCATGTATGGGATTGTTAATTCAGAATGTTTCTGTTGGGACTTACTCTTGCTTTTTACTCACTGTTAAGAAAACTTTTTAGGCAGATGTTTTTATTCAAACATTGATTGAGCTTCTCCAGTTCCTTTATGATGCCCTCGTTTTTTTTTTTTACAAAAGGTATCAAAATACTCGTTACATCACTTGTGCAATATTTGTTCTTTGCCTGTCCAATCTCCCATCGCTAATATTTCACCCAGCAGCTCTGATACTCGTTTCATCTGTAGCCTTTAGACCCTCTCATTTCCTTTTCAGACGGATATGAACTCTGCTGACAGCACTGTCATCAGACGCATCATTGTCTGCCGGCCAACAAACAAGAGCAGACAAACAAGAAGGGACAGGTTGTTTCATACAGATCACGAACCAAACACTTGATATCTCCAATGATAACACCCTCAAGTCGACTTTTTGAGAAAATCACGCTTGTGAAACATCCTCATTTGGATGGAAGCTATCTTGTGATTTGGAATTGCTTGTTCTATTTTGGTGTGTTATCTGGAGAGAGGCTAGCAGTCCTTTTGTCTACTGATGAAGGTACATTAGGATGCTCTGAGGAAAACATCTTTTGTTGACCATTACTTTAAAAAACATAAACAACCAGGCAAACTTTGAACAAAAATATTTATATTAATATGTGTACCTTTCATGGTCACTTACATAAACAGTTACAATAACTGACAGAGCATTATTTCATTAAAAATAATAATATCTCCATTACATTTCATACCTTTAATTTATCTAATTAATACATACAGCAATATTTTTTACAAATGTTGTTGTTTATAAAATAAATGATATGCTCATATAATATGCTGGATGTGTGTGTTTCGACATGAAGGCCCTGTTTCAAAATAATCAGATGTATTTCTGGGAGGGTATAATCATAAAAAGTTGCATTTGTAATATGCATACAAATGAAGGTATATATTTTTTTAAATATGTCATTATCATTATTTGATTTAGGGAGATTTGATATGCTTTCCTCTTTTCAGGCAAAAAAAATCCACAGTGGTATTTATAAACTCTGATCTTTTGAGATGGCTTGGTCCAATTTTCATAAGAAAAAGGTGACGGTTATGTTAAAGAGAGAAGACCACTTCAGTCTCAAAATGGGGGGTGGGGGGGGGGGGGGGGGGTACATCAGACTGCCTCTTTTTTTGCTGGCTGTCTTCAACCTATACACATTAGTATCCATTTTCGATTAAGTGGACTGTGATTGTAATGAGTTAAGGATTATCATCCATTTACCAGCGGTTTATGTTTAAAGGAACAGTCTTATTTTGTACAAAAATACAAAAAGAACAAAAAACTTTCCCAACCGGCACAACCTCCACCCTCCTTTATTTTCCTTTGGATCTAGAGTAGAATGGGAAAGTGCGTGCAGTCATTTTTGGAAAACCTCACAAAACCTTGATTCAAAGGTACATTTTCTATTTTTTTTTAAAGGCAAAGCACATGTCAATGAATTTGCAACATTCATTTTGGTCTTATAGTTTCAATAAAACCAACAAAAACTTGAATAACAGCAATGGCATGTCTACACAAACAATACAAAACACTAACACTAGAATTGAGTTTACTTTATACAATCAGAAAGACTTTCCTAATGCCTCACCAACATGTGCTGGTATACACTGTCATTTCATCAAATATGGAAAGGACTCTAACATGGTCTGATACACAAATGAAATGATACAGAAAGACCTCATTTACAAAAACACATCTTAAAGGAACATTACATACACTGCTATCTCACTTTAGGTTGTGCTTTAAGATTAGGATGTGGGTTCATTTTACAAGTGAATACAAAAATACAAAAATGAAAATCAACTAATATTTAACATAAATATTAGTACTGTAGTACTGAGTAGGAGTGATCTATGCTAGAAAGCTCATTCCTCTTTAAACCCTGACCTTAATGTACACTTTCAGTGAATGCTTTTTATGAGACCTCTTAACCTCCATCTAACATTAAAGCAGAAAGTAAAACTTGAAAATCAATTTTCTTTAGAATTCTATGAAACTAAAAATTACAATAAAGTATGTGTAGTTTGGTTGTTAGTGAGTGTTAATTGTAAAGTAAGTCAAAATATCTTGTCTCACTAAGCTACTCATTTCAACATTTTAGGTGAACAATAGGCCACTAGAGTATGTAGCTTTTGATGGTATATGACTCCATCAGCTAACTAATATGCACCATACGTACGTATATGCATGTGCTAGCATTTGAGGAGATATAATCGTCAAATATGTTTAGAACAATGAATGGAAAACCTCTCTTTGATCAAATTATTTTTTTCATTTTGAGTGTTCATAAAATATGCTACCTTCTACAAAATAGCATAACTTTACTGTATGAAAACAGCAAATTGCAAGGCTCAATTTCTGTGAGTTACCTGGCTTGGAAGATAAAAAAACAAAACAAAAAAAAACAGCTGTAGCCCAAATCAGAAGTGAATGAATGTAAACATGTTAAGAATCTGCAGACATAATATCCCCTCATCCTTCCTTCATCCTGTTCCGTCTGTCCAGGGTTATTCAGCGGCCTCATGCTGCTCCCTCTCCTCAGGAACAGACATAAAGATCTTCTGACAGAACATGGTGAAGATTTCTGGGAAAATAAAACAACTCATATTAGCGATGTCTTTTTTTCCTTCACTCAGTTAGTACAGGTCAGATTTCTTCAGATAGTATTAAACATCTGAGCAACATCTTGGTTTGTGTCCCTTGCACTAACTATACAAACAAACTCACGTATCAGTGCTGCGTATCAGTAGATATTCTCGCAGGAATTTCATAACAAAGTGTAATAAATGCTTCTCCAGCCATGCCTGAACAAATACACATAGCTGTTAAAAAAATATGAATGCTTGGCTCACCCAGCATCTTCTTGACCACATGGGGTTTCTTCCACTTGTAGCCCAGGAGGTACGCTGGGATGCCTGTGAGAATAATGCTGCAGCCTATCAGGCACTCGAATGGAGCCGCCCAGAAGGAAACAGCGATCATGAACACACAGCCCAAAACAAAAGTCACAGGGACGAAGAGATACACCTGATGGAAGAAAACATAATAGGCATAGTTTATTGTTCCTGTTAGAAAAGAGACAATAAAAAACTATGTGACAAAATCAAAATATTTTTATAGAACCAATCTTGTGAAATATCGTAGTTAGCTATTTTCAAAGTCTTTTTGGGACATTTCTGCTTGGTCATATAGTAATCATTTCTAAAATTAAAGATGTTGCTTCAAATACTTTGGAAGTGTGAGCAACTGGAACGTTCATATAACGCATTTATTGATTACAATTTTGAAATGCATAAATAAACTTAGTAGTTGCATTCTATGCATGAATGATTTTTTTTTTTAATTGATTGATCCAGAGGATAAATAAAAATGTACCCAGCAATGTTTCTGTTTTTTAAATGCTAAAATGTGCTAATGTGCATTAGCAATTTTTTTTCTCTTAATATTTTCTGTATTTTTGACTCCATTGCTTAAGAAGAAAATACAGCTTCAACTACTTAAGGTTGTTGTTTCTTTTGTCAAATTGCTTTTTTCACTTCAGCAAACGACAAAGCAAGAGTTCTTCTTCCATTCCTGGTTAAAAATAGTTACTTTCTTTATGAAGAAACAACAACCAGCTACTGTTAAAATGATATCCCAATGTTATGTGGACATTCATTACATTGTCACATTACATTTATACAGCTCATGCTGATTTAAATGCATCTTTACATTTTGAACTGGCAGTTTATTATTGCAAAAAATTCAGACCCTGCAGTTGTATAACTGATCATTAAAGGTACAGGTTCCAAAAGTGGTTTACATAAGTATGAGGATAGCTCTATTTATACCTTATAAGAGGTTCACTTTAAAAACAAGAAGGTTCAGATACTCAGGCTCAAAAGAAAAGATAAAAGACTATGGTCAAAGTTATATTACCATGATGAAAGAGGAACAAAGAGTCATGTACTTGTGCTTATAACCACTCCCCTCATCCTGAAAACACAGCATGGTCCACTTCCAGATAATAACAAAGGCAGTGGTACAATGGGGCTTTCATAAAAAAAATAAACAATGAAATAAAAATGTAGGTGCTGTATGAAACCAGGAGACGTGTTTATGTTTTGGACAGACAAAGAACTGGCTGAGGTTCAGGGAGATGAAAGGTCTTGGTTGCCTTTCAGTAAGTCTTAAAATGGCTTTTCATAGATAGAGATCTCAAGTGCAACAAGCATACACAACCTGTAATAGAACTTTTTAGACATTGCCATTCTACCTTAATGGGCCTTCTGAGGTCAGGTTTGGTAATGCGCAGCCAGAGCATGCCTGCAATGGCCATCCCAACACAAAGCCAAGTGAAGAAGCTGAAGAGGTTTATGACTGAGAAGATGTCCTGAGAGATGGTGTACAGCATGGACAGAAAACACTGAAAAAAAGAAAGACAAGGCTGTTTTAGTCTTACAAACAGTATAAAGCATATAGAAACATATCTTGTTTTTTGCAATCAAAAGTTATAACTAGTATCTCATAGTACAGAGGGAATACTCATGTTTAAAAGAATAACTACTGTAGTAGTCTGAAAAGGCCTGGAGTCAATTCACCATTTTTTAAAACAAATTTTGTTGGAAAAAGTGGTTTGAAGAAAACTTATTGTGGCTGTTAGCTAGAGGGTTCTTACAGTGAAGATAAGGGACGGCACTGGTGTGAAGAGGTCTGTGTGGACCAACCCCAGAGCAGCAGGGAGTTGACCCTCTCGCGCCCCAGCATAAAACAACCTAGAAGATGAGAAAACACCAGATCATATCCATTCCAAAACAGTTTTTTCTTCAATATTTTTTAATTCGTTGTGTCGGTTTTTCAATAAAGCTACAAGATTTGAAGTATTCACATTGCTGTTGAAGTCTTTCCTCGTGAAATGTGACTGGAACATGTTTTCCAAACTGCATGTTGCTGATCTTTCTCAGAGACAGTGTAAGACTGCCAGTATTATTTTCATGTTTGACTATAAAAAACATTCAGAGTTTGCCCAATAGGTGACTTCTTCTGTCCAATAATAAACATCTACTCTGAATCAGCCAGTGAAGTTTTTATTGCCAGTATTAAATTGATGCAACACAACAGATACACATCGGCTACTGACATCGGTGCAAGGCACATTATTCACAGCTGGGCAATATCAGCCAATACTCATTTTCAACCGATGCATCAGTGCATAATAACTACACTCATTCCAAACTCCAACTCATTTTGTTAACTCAGGAAAAGACAAATGTCATAAACTGTTGTATAACAATAGCATGCAACAAATACAAACCTTGCAGAGGTGAATAAGGACCCATTGACAGCTCCGAAACAGGACAATCCCACAAAGACAGGAATAAGCCAGGCCATAACACCAAGATGATACTCCCCAAAACTCTGCCAAACAACAATATGAATTATGGAAGCTCCCATTATGTCAAAACACAACCTTTGAAGTGAAGTTTGCCAGTAGCTCTTGTGATTTTTGTAGCTCTTATGAGAGAAGTGTAAAGCTCACCACAGCAACAGCCTCGGACTCGACCATGACTTGTGGTGAGATGGTGGTGAAGTAGGCCAGGTTGGTAAGAACGTACACCACCGTCACTATAGGCATTGATATGATTATGGACAAGGGGAGGTTCCTGCGGGGAGGGGGGGGAGACAAATTCTGTCAGAACATTTGAAAGTACTGCACTGCATTCTATATTTGATGTTTGACTAAGTTTGTGATAAGTCATGCTAGACTATATAATAAAATGTATAAAAAATAAAAAAGCACATTGTTCATAGATAAATGCAGTTTAATCCAATGCAAAGCATATTTTTTCTTATTATTTTTGAGACTCCACAGCACTTTTAAGGCTGCTACTTTATTGGATTTTGATAATATTCAAATATCAGGAAATCTAGTATGCTTTTCTCCATGCAGTCAAATGATGATAAATAAGTTAAATCATGGGTGCAGGTAGTCATGGTGTTTGCATATATTTACAGGGGAGGCTGTACAATCCTCAATACAACCTTCATCACATTTAAGTCACCTCTCTGGATTGATCATCTCCTCCGTTACATAATTCAGGTAATTCCTGGAAGAAAATATGGAGCAGGAGCACTATTTTAGGGACTGGGTAAAGACTTGAAATGACATTGCAATGCAAAGGCAAACAGTTAGCTGCTATAAATAAACTATATTTCTGGTCTGTTCTTTTTCTTTTTTTCTTTTTTAAATTGTTACAGTTCCCTTACCAGCCTCCAAAAGCGAAAAGACCACTGTACAAGGCCAAGACAATGTTGTCCACTCCAGTTTTACTGCCTTCAAAGGCCTTTTCAGGTGTAAGGTAGGGCACATCACCTGCACATAGATAGGAAGAAATAAAGTCAAGTAAAACAACTGAAAGAGAAACCAAAGTGAAGTAATCCTGTGGGTTTACAGGCCTGTTCTGGATTCAAATTGAGGGTTGCTGTCACTTCTTATTTCTTGCATGAATGCCAGTCTGCATTTGCTTGCCCATTCACACGCTTGACATTTGCAACCAGGAACTTGCCTGTTCTGTCTTTATCTGATCACTTTGTCTCACGGTTTGAGCATCTGCTTTGATGTACTGAAATATAATCAGACCCTGTCCAAGTGACATTTGAAAAGGAGCAGAAATATATTTTTAATAAGTACACAGATGTATTCACAGCAGCTATCATTAAAAAAGGAAAAACTGTCAAGTAGTGTTTAAGAGTGTGTGAGTGTGTGTGTGTGTGTGTGTGTGTGTGTGTGTGTGTGTGCTTAGAGTCTTTGTTGAGCAGGACTCCCTTCTCTACCTGTCGCTTTCAGATGCTAATGACTCTGCTCTCCATGAGGCCTATCACACACACATTATTTTCTCACTCTGTCCTTCTCCCGTGCGCTTTGAAAGACCACAGTGTGACAACAGCTTTGCCGCCTAGTTTCCATGGTTACACAGTGTCGAGCACAATGGTGGTGAGCTTGACTTGCAAAAGGGGGGGAGAGCAGCAGATGTAGCATGGAGCAAACCATTGCCTCCCTGTCTTCCCGCTTTTTTAAAAATTTGAATGGCGCGACTAGTTCACTCAGATGCTCCGCTATTTCAGTTTTGTAAAGAATAAATGTAAGTTTAAAGGCTATCCTTTTCTACAAGATTGAGCTGACATTGCACATATGAATCATTTAAGGAGCAGTTGCCTCTGACCCTCATATGAGTGTATTAATTCCATCTTGTTCTTTTAGGAGCATGATGTACAGATGGGTCATGTCTGACACTATGCCTGGCAGAATTCATCTTTAAAGCACCCCCACATACTGTCATACTCAGACCCAATCACTTGGCTGCAGACAGACAGGCCTTGTGTTCAAACTCAGTATGTGTGTTAACAGAGTGAAAGGAGGGCAGTCTGCTTGATTGGACTCATTAGTGTTTGTCAACTATTTGTTGATCATTAGAGACAAAAGAAATTAACCTAGGTTGTAGTGCCAACATACAGTCATCTGGATTGAACAAAAATTGATAAAACTATACTTTGAGAAGAAGGTTGGCACTTTCATTACCATCAATATTGCAGTAAATAATGAAAACATTTAGGAATTGATTTTATAACTGTTATAACTGTTTGCAGCCATGTGTTGGACACTTGTGAAAAGCAAAGGCACAAATACAGAGCTTAACATTACATGTTTGTTTTTTTAACTGATCAATTAATCATACTTTAATACTCTTTTACATTAAATCAAAAGGCATGTGGATTAAATTAGCGTTAATTTGGACAAGTTAGGGATGATGAATTGTACTATGAATTTAATCTTGGCACAGCCTTCATCACATGCTCACAAACATCAAACCGCCACCAGTTTTGTTGAACACTTAAGTGTTAATGTCATTGCTTGTTATTTGATATTTACAATCTTACAATACACTTGTTTAACTTTTCTGGTTTGTTCCTTCTACTTACATGTTCATCATGATGTTTAACAGGGCTGATATCAGGTAGTGAAACACAAAAGACTACAAAACCCAGCTGGTAGTTATTAATTGATATATAGTTGAGAAATGACACAATTCTAAGTGATTAATGTGTTATTATAGCTGCATGCTCATTACATGACCATTACAAACTATAAACTAACGGGAAAAACAAAGACAGTCTGAAATGTGCTGTGACTTTTGTATGACTCTATCTGTTCATCTGTGAGTAGGTGGAACTCACCTGTGGAAATCTGGATGAAGCCAAAGAGGATGATGATCATGAGGGCTAGCAACTTGGAAGCTGTGAACAAGTCCTGGACCTTGGTGGCAGCTCGCACGCTGATACAGTTCACAAATGTCAGAGAGGCTACAGGAAATGAGAAAAAGGGCGGGGACATTAGAGGTAAAGTCATCTCAGAATAAATGAATCATACAACTGAATTTGGTTGTAATGTTTAAGAAAAGGTGCTTCTACAGTTGTTCTTTGTTAAAAACCAGCAAAAAATCTCTCACTCACTAAGACACAGGCAGGCAATGAGCTTAGCAGCACTGTCAGGCACAGCGCAGTTTGGGTAGAGGGGTTTCAGAAGGTATGTAGCGAACACCAGGGACACCACATACTGGGATGAAGGCCGTATTATTAGCATCTCAACCCACAGCTTCAGAAAGGCCGCCAGTTCACCGTATATCTCCAAAATGTAGGTGTAATCACCCCCTGACTTGGTGATGGTGGTGCCCAACTCGGCGTAGCACAGGGCACCCATAGTGGAGATCACTCCACAAACAGACCAGACAATCAGGGAGAGCCCAGCCGAGCCAGTCTCTTTGACCACGCCCGTAGGAGTGACAAAAATGCCGGAGCCGATGATCGTGCCTATGATCATTCCCACACCATTAAAGAGGGTGATGCTGCGTTTGAGCACGATCTTCTCGCCCTTGGCGGGTGAGCTGCCGGTTGGGCTGGTGACAGCATCAGCAGATACCATAGGGGTGGTCGGAGATGACGGCTGCTCCGCAATCAGACCATCTTGGTCTGGGTCTACCTCAGCTGCTGGAGGAGAGAAGAAAACATCAACAGGGGATGAAATAAGAGAGCTTCACACTTGAGGTACAAACATTTAGTGTGTGAAGACTAAAACAAACGTCAATCAATAGTGGGGTTTTTTATTTCCTTCCCTGGGGCTATCGCAATGTACAGAATATATATATACAAAACTTTCATGACCACATTAACAGCATTTTCTCTAATGTCACAACATGTGTCAAGCAGGGAAGGAAAGTAGGCACACATAAGGCACACAAGGTCTTTAATTGGGTAATATGAGTGCATACTCCTCATCTGTCAGCTAGTTCACCTGTCAACATCACATAATCATTAAGAGCTGAATGATGGAGCTTAACAGCAAAATCAAACAGAATGTACTTTGGCATTAAGCAATGTTGCATCAGAGCGCATGGCGGGATAATGCCGCCTTGCACCATGTGGTATCTACAGGAGATTGAGCATGCACTGTACCTACCCCCCATCTTCTCCAGGCTCACCGCCTTGGCAATGCTATCCCGACTGCTCCGTGATTTCAGCTCCGGCTCAGCCATCTTCTCCTCTTAATCTGGGTTCCCTTGTCTTGTCTGTTTCCTCCTTATCCCCTTTTCCTTCCTCCCTTTATGTCCCCTTCCTCCTCCTGCCTGGATTTCCTCTCTGCCTCCCTCACATACAAAATCGCACCCCCCCCCCCCAACTCTCTCTTTAACCCTCTCTGATTCGTCCTCTCTCACACACATGCACACGCTCTCTCCTCTTCATTTGCAAACACGCTGCCTTCGTCACACAGACTGGAATCAAGCTGACCCTGATCCTCTCTCTGACTCTCCCTCCCTCCCTCTCCATGATACAGCAGGGAGGAGCTGAACCTTTGTGATGCTGCTGCTTCCTGAGCCCACACCCACTCCAACTGAATGATGGGATTGCTTAAGAGTGGGAAGTAGGTTACTTGCAGGCACCATTTGGAGGGTCTGTCATGTGATGCTGTAATCTCTCCTAGTGCTGCCTAATCCAGTAGTCTACAGTCTGTCAATGGGTGTCTGTTTTTGCCATCATGTCATAGTAAATTAGTGGAGGATGTTGTAAATCTGGGGCTCCCTCTAGTGGTGTTACCCAAGTAAAACAAGTGTCTTTGTTCTCCCTCTGTCATGCAGGAAGGTGACACCACAGAGAAAATGGAGACTAGCGAGCCATATTCTATGTAGAAAATGCAGGGTGACAGATGAGCCACAGTATGTTTTAGCATTGCCTGATGCTTTTTTCCAACCGATTTATTTCACAGAAAAGTGTCTCAATTCTCAAAAGTTGATGAAACAGGATCAACCTTTACAGCAATTCAATTGTCATACAGCCCCATAACAATTTAGGGTACTAATGTACAGACACATGGTTTGTGTGATAGTGCTCGTTATATTATTTAGTTTGAAATTATGGACAAATTTAAAAATAGAGAGGTTAAAAATAATAAAAACATTAACTGATACCTAAGTACCAACATTGAGAAGTTTGATTGCCTCAAATTATGTCGGGAACTGGGCCTGAAGTGAAAGGTTGTACGTCCAATTTAAACCACCAGATGTCGACCATGAGAAGCTAAATATGAACTACACAGACAAATATGATCTACACAGACAAATATGAACTACACAGACAAATATGATCTACACACACAAATATGAACTACACAGACAAATATGAACTACACAGACAAATATGATCTACACACACAAATATGATCTACACACACAAATATGAACTACACAGACAAATATGATCTACACACACACAAATACGAACTGTACACACAAATATGATCTACACAGACACACAAATATGATTTACACACACATAAATATGAACTACACACACAAATATGAACTACACACACAAATATGAACTACACACACACACACACACCCTGCAAGTTCGAAACGCACCGAACCGGCACTTGATGTGTTGTTATTGTTAAGTAGTGCAACCACTTGGTTTCACTCAACATGAAATAGCTAACTTGCAAATAAGTAGTTTAAAGTTAGAATCACTTTATAATAACTGTGTTTAAAGGATACAATGATCACGTTAAGTGTTTTCGTAAAATGAGCATTCCGAGAATGAGCCCCGTTCTGTTTGAGCGCCAGTGCATGCTCACTTGCATTACTGGTGACGCTGACAAAGCCGACAAGCAATCTCCGAGCTCAGCTCATATGAGCATCTCAGCTTTAGAGGAGGAGTGCGTGTCGACACTGGAATCATCCAAGGCACTTTCTGCCACGAGTCCGGGGACTTTCCCCTGGGCAGGTCGGGGAGAAACGAGGTTCTCTGCGTGTAGCCCAGATAGCAAGCCTTCCGAATGCCCGGATGTAAAAAAGAGTACACGAGTTATATGTAGGAAGGCAGATTGAACATATTTTCAATCACGGTTTAGAAAATGTTGATAATGTTTTTGCATTGTAATGTTGATTTTGTAACGTTAAAGTAATATTCTGCTCTTATGATCGTCTTAGGCGCTCGCGAGCGTCCGGTTTTAGAAACAAAACTTTTATAAACCGCGAGGAATCATGGGAAATCTTAAAGGCGTAGTAGTTCAATTGAACGGGAAGCACATAAAATACATGTAAAAGTCACTATTTATTTGGAAATGCACAAGGTCTTCTCATACATAGCGAATCATTATTTCTGACATAAGCTTGAAAGTCAATATTTAAATTAATTTTAAGCAGAACACCGGTTAGAAAAAAATGTGTATTGTGATATGCTATAGCCAAAAGGTTAAAGAGCCTAACTGCAGCAGGAAGGGAGGACCTGCGGCATCTCTTCTTCACACCGCGGTGCAGTTACCATCCGGGGGGTAACGAGTCTCTGAACAGTTTGCTCATTCTGTTCCTGTCTGCTACAACAGACCACTCAATACCATACAGGATGGCTGATGCCACCACTGAGTCATAAAGAGTGAGGGCTCCCTGAATCTCTCCGTCTCCTCAGCAGATGGCGTCTGCTCTGACTGTCCTTGTTGTGTATGATATTCTTTATCAAACATCCGACATCCCAATTCCTCTTCTGTGTGATCAATTCCCAAATACACAGGCAGAAGACATTTAAGGGTGTATAGGTTGTATAAGTGCCATTTTATTATTTTTGATGGTTACAGAGTAAACAAGTCCCTTAGTATTTGACCGACTAGTTTAGTCCTAAAAAATGCCTCAAATTTTATATTTGGGTGATTCTGTGTTTCTTCAACCAGGTGCACTTTTGGCCCTGTGAACTTGTAGAAAAAAAACTTTCCCAAATCACACTAATCAAAGTCCCAAAAGGTTATCTGATTTGCCTAGTTTTAAGATACAAGAGTGGATGAACTACCATCACAACATAATTTGGTCATTTTTGACATATTATCTGACCCTAAATGAACTAATGTCATTTCCACCACATCTAAACAAATAGCATTTTGTTTCGAAATTGTATGACATATGACACCCCCAAATAAATGTATGACTATTTCATAGTCATATATTCATTTATAACTAGTTTTGCATTTTTATACATTTGTTAATTAAATAAATTAAATGTCACAAGGGTCAAATGGCTTAACACACATTTACCTCAATATAAAATCTAATGTTGGATTATGTAAACACTGGTTTGAAATAAATAAATAATAATATTTCATATAGTGGAGTATGATCTAACAAATTATGGAGAATGTATAATTAGAACTTTTTGAATATTTTCCAAATAATATAGTATAATATAATAATATACACACTAAATATGTGTAGTGATTGAAATGACAGGGTGTTGTGGAAATGACAATTTATGTACGTTGATGTAGAAAATCTTAATTTGAAAACAGTGAACATGTTGATTTGAAATATTTCTGTTGAAATGCAAAATGTGAGTTGATAATAGGTTAAATTAATCTGTAAACATAGTTTTACTGCTATTTATTTTTACAGTCCATATTGTCAGCATAACAGCATAAATGTCATTTCCTCCACAATGACTGTGATGGAAATTAAATCTTTACAGTATTTTGGGAAAAAACGCAATCTAGCTTTACATTTTATCTTTGATTTGATATTTATAAAGCTTATAAAATACACTTATTTAACTTAAACAATCTTTCCTCATACAAACTTCCATGGAGTTACAGCATGTTTGGAAATGACGTACAATAAAAATAATATCTGCTCCAGCAATATTTACCTTTATTTATCTTTAAAGGCAGCTCATGAACATCACAATAACCACCATATGAGACATGTGCTCCGTTGTCACTGTTCACTTCCTTAGTAACTGCCTAACCAATCTTTCTTGACGGTTAAACTGTGTGACAGATATATTTTGTGTAAAAATGAATATTTGCAATTGTCTCACATTAAATACTAACATGGTTTTTGATTGTTTAAGTACTACTTAATACAACTACATCAATATTCATATGATTAATCCCGATTTATAATACATTTAAATCGTTGAACATATGAGGTTCGGGTGTGGGACAAGGGCAAAACAGTGATATTTAAGCGTATAAGATATTGAAAAGTAAAATATTGGAGAGAAGGTAAAAGTTTTTAAGACAGTTTTATTGTTTATTTATCAAAGAGAGACATTTTTTGTGAAAATTGTAAAAAAAAAAATATATATATATATATATATATACATATATGACCAAAGGACATGAAAGTGCTTGTAGTCAAAGAACCACCCGTTTATGCTATGTCATTGGCTAAGTAAGACTCTAGCAGATTTACCTTTGTCAATTAGAAAATGGAAATTCGTCAGTATTATGCAACCTACATATAGCTTATGTCCTTTGCTAAATAGGCTACTTATTAACTTTTTGTTGACAGTAGATAGGGTACTTGAAGATTTAATAAAATAAACCAGATCCCTGCTGGTTCATATATCTATATTGTTTTCTTTTGTGTGTCTATTTCTTTTACTTTTAGGTTTGGTTTTAATCTTTCTTACCCCACTCTTATCTGCTTTTCATCGTGCTCTTGTTACTTTTTCCCCTTTCAGTTTTCTTCCCTCTTTAAGTTATCCCACATCTTCAGTCATTTTGGAATTTGTCCCATGCAGCCTTGAGAGCATTGTTGTATTTGGACACAGATGCTTGCTTGCAGCATTTGCTGCCAGTTAGCCTAAACATCACAGTGTTGAGGGCATGGATCTGAGCGGTTGAGTTCTTACCAAAAATGAGTGGCAAAAAAGTAGTTTGTAAATGGATCAGAAAACGGTAAATAACAAATACCACAATTTTGGCTGAAGAGGCTTCCCGATCGGTACACCCATTGAAACTTTTTTTGTGGATGCGAAAACCCCCCCCAAATAACAATTGAACCTTGGAAAAAAAGGAAGAAACTCCCGACAGAGGAAGAGGAATTAGGAGTTTTAGGTGTACAAAACAGAATTTATTGAATCAATGCAAATTGTGTCGATAGGGAAAATACAATATGTTTGGTATGGTGCAATACTATAATTGAATACAGTATATTGGCTTTTTATATAGGCTACCTGAACCTCACTTTGAACACTGGAGTGTTGTCATTATGTAATGGGAAAATGCCTGATACCTCAGCATTGATGTACGCCATTAGGCTATATAAAATATTACATAGTACAGCTGTATACTTTGCCAGATACTGAAGTGTGTTGTTAAAACTGCCTTCAGATGTTACTTAGTGGAAATATATCTGAATTGTTGTACACTGTACTGCCATCTAACCACACACACTGTCCATTATCCTTTCATGGGATCTAATTCCTTCTCTGCATATCTTCATGTACTTGTCTCTTCTCTGACCTATTTTAATTTCTTGTATTTTACAATGCCAATTTACTGTCTCCTCAGAATTTAGAGAACACTCTCTACTCCTTATCGCATATCTTACCTCATCCTTTTCTATTTTTTTCAAGTTTCATCCTGCATTCTTTGTCTGCTTGTTAAGCAGGGACACAACTTTGCTCTTTTGGTATATCTTTATGAATAAAACATCATTTAGACACAGATAATATGCTATCTTTAGACATGAAACTTTCTTCTCTGCACTGGAACCACAGAATCCATCATTCTCTTTTTCTTCTGACAGAAGCAGGAAGAACTGATTGTATAATGCTACATGTCAGATGTACATTGAACAGGAAAAAAATATCAAAAAGCACTGCTGCATTCTGCCTGTACGCTGGTGCCCCCCCCCCCCCCCCCCCAGTGACTGCATGGCCGATGATAGCGTGCCGTGTAGCCCATATGATAAAAAAGATCAAACGCCTTCACAATATATTTTGAGCCTTGGGTCGTGGTAATCCCTTCTTGTTTGACTGCCACTAAACTGGCCTGGAAATGTTTTTGAAGCCGGCCCAATCACTGCAATCCCTGCATCCTCCAATCCAACCTCCCACCACCATCACCACCTCCATCTCCATCCTCCTCCTCAATTCTCCTCTTACCTTATAGCTTATCACGAATCATGCTACTGTAATGTTGTTGTGTTTCTCTCTCGCTCTCTCTCTCTCTCTCTCTCGAGGAAATCAGAGTGGAGGCTTTCTGCTTGAGTTTGCTTTTCTTTGGCACAATGTGTCCTGACAGCTGACCCTGATTTTCCCCCAACAGTGCCTTCCCATCTCTTCGCACACCATTTCTCCCTCGCTCCTCCTTTTGAAAAAAGAATCAGCTCTTTATCCTGTTAAATTCATCTCATCTTCATCTAGTCCAACCACTTCTGATTGATCAAATAGCTGTGCAGTCTGGTGCATTAGTATTGTGAACAAAATATGTCTTCTAATGGGTGTAAAACATCACAAGTGGTATCCATAAATCTCCACAGTATAAAATCTACCTATATATTGAATGATCTGCTTTCTCTTATTCCATCTTGAATCCCTAACTTCATACCTATACATAGGGTATATCAAAGATAGGCCTGTGTGTGGAGCAAATAAAATGTTTTTTTGCCCATAATTGGTAAGCCCGGACATCCATGAAGAAGCCTCCCCATCATTGAGTAGAAAATAATCAGCAGAGAATGATTACAGTGAGTCAGAAGGCAGGAAGATCAATTTAAAGGCAAGTGTCTGGTGGTGGGACTTACATTGAGAGAGAGAGAGAGAGAAAGAGAGAGAGAGGGGAAACACACACACACACACACACACACACACACACACACACACACACACACACACACACACACACACACACACGTCTTCAGCCAAGGGGAAGAAAAAAAAATCTTCCTGCAATTTCAGTCTCACAAATTAAAAATATTAGAAACCAGTCTAAAGATGCTCAGAATACTCGTGACATACAAGTGAGACAAACACACGAGGGGGCTGCTCAGTGGAGAAAATCAACCTTAATCTGAATTTAATAAAACATTTATATTTTCTCTATAAGATCACAATTAAAAAACATCGTCTTAAGCATAGGGACAAATAATGCATCAAGTCAAATCATCAACAAGTCTTGAACTTTATTCGTGCGGAAAACAAACAAAGCATCCACGTAACAACTGTTTACTCTTCATAAAGGAAATGTTTGAACACCTCAAAGAAACAGTGAACACATTCATTCCTCTCATTAACAGAGCAACCAAATCTAAATAAACTATCATACTGTACATTTACCAATTTTCTACAACAATTACTTACAACGTACAGCTTTCTTTAACTACTGTACACAATTTTGATATAGTCTTTCTAATCTACACTTCCTATCAATTTCTGTACTCAAAATATAAACTTCTATTTGTGTGGGCTGTGCCTTTAATCTTTTCTGAATACACACTGCAAATGTAAAATAATGGCTTGCGAATTATATTTCTAGAGTTACAGTACCGGCAGACTGCAGATTTATTAGATTTCTTGCAATCTCTGTTAATGTCTCACTGCACTTCAGTACAGTGTTTGTCTTTTTATAATATCACTTAATTATATCATTTTAATGGACAAACTACAATTAATAATAACTTGTTTACATTTAGGTCCATGTTTCATGTTTTTCAAAAGTGCAGGAGTGACACACAGATGATAGAAGTTTAGATGGGGATGATTATTCATTATTTTTCTTCTAACAGCTGTCTACCCCATCAACAAAAAGATGTTGGGCAGCAAAGCTTTGAAGGAGACAACAAAGATAATACCAGAACAAGAGAGAACAAGGAGAGGTGAAGGTTAATCCTATCAGTATTTCTGTCTGTATCAGAAAGTAGTGATGAACGCTGATCAATGAACGAATCAGGTGTCATACATGAGGTTCTTTTTTTGTGGCAGCACTGACACTTAATCTACTCTAAGATGTAACTTTGAAATAAACTAGCACTAAGAAATAACAAATCATGCACATTTTTGTTAATCAAATCAGAAGCAATCATGTGCCTGTACAGTCAAATGTATGCTTGTACACATCC
The DNA here is from genome assembly GCF_963584025.1 of Labrus mixtus. Classification (NCBI taxonomy): domain Eukaryota; kingdom Metazoa; phylum Chordata; class Actinopteri; order Labriformes; family Labridae; genus Labrus; species Labrus mixtus. Next base: position 11,553,559 of record NC_083626.1, on the reverse strand, counting down.
TTATGAGACAATCAAATATTGCATTACCACTATTCTTTCTCTCCAAGGTTTTAAGTTGCTTCACTGTTGACTCATTTCTCCAAGCAGTTGTCTTTCTTATAACCTCAGAACAAAGCTTTACAAAAACAATCCTGGTCATGCTATGAGGACAAAGTGGATATTAAAGAAAGTAAGACAAAAAAACGATTATACAATATCCTCTTCCTTCTGCTTTTCTTGTGTTGAATAGCAGCAAAAGCTGAATTCCGTCAGTTGTTGTTCATAATCCACCAAGAGGCTGTTAAATGAAAAAAAAAAAAAATCATAAATGTTTTAAGCTCTCTGCTTAAGCAAACCAAATGAGCAATGAAAAAATAAAGATAATCTAAATGGCACCATTTATGGCATTTTAGACTTAAAAAAAGTAATGGCCTTTTCGATAAATTGTTATGGAGCATATCTTCTCTAGTTTTGGCCACTGGGGGCATCAAAAACAGGCTGTAGCTGCAACACTGGACATTACCGTTGATTTGTCTGACTTGTACGCAAACAGTTGCCTATTTACACACTCTGTAGACAAAAAAACAAATAAAAATGTTGTTGTGTTTCTGTTGAAACTCAAGGAAAATAAAGAATTGGGTGATAATTACACTGTGGGTTCATTACACACTATGGGCAACTCTTTTGTCAATTGGTTCATTTTCATTATAAGAATATTTATTATCGCAGCTTTTATATTAAAAGACTTCGTACCTTCAGATTTTCTGAATTCTACAGTATTTCTCCCAGAAATACTTAAATAAACCAAGGTGTCATCTTTTCTTTGCATCTTGAACCAAAAACCTAATCTTGGAATCAGCTATTGATGACGAGGATTTAGCCTCTGGCAGCGATGGGCAGCTTTTTGGGGATTCAGAGTTGGACCTTTATATCCAAACAGTTGGATATTAAGGACTTCCTTTTTAGCAAATTGCCATTGTTTACATTCTGACTTGCATCTTGAGAAGCAAGAATGGAGTCCGACAGTTGATTGTTAGCTGCATGCTGCACTGCTGACGTGTGTTTAGAGAGATTAATCAAAGCTAAATTGCGTCATACAGTCCCTCCCGCGCGTTCACAGTGAATTTTCCAGAATATTTCCTTCTGCGTTATCACACCAGCTCATCCTGAATTCACATGGGATATTTAATAGGAGGCTTGCTGGAAATAACTGGGTAAAGTCCGAATGAGAAATGTGTTTGTTTGCGTTTACACATGAAGCTCACTCTGAAAGTTTCAGGAGTTTTGTGTGAAAATACCTCACTAGAGTCAGATACCCATGCCTGTGTATATGCCCAATCTGTTCACAGAGATTATGAGTGAAATAATGCAATTACATTTTTCACAAAGGCCATTTCTTTTATTGCATAATAAATATGCAAACACTTATCATGAATTAATTGAACTATCTGCACAAACTGTGATTGGTTTTACTGTATTTGTAACTGTATTTGAGTGAGATTTTGTGCACTATATACCTGGGAGAAGCATGGTGGAGATTATCTCAGGTTCCTCCAGCACGTTGATAATGCATCCCTGGAAGGTCTTACTGATGGATGACTGCAGGTAGCTGAGAGGAAAGAGGGGCAAACAGGATGAGATTGCCATTCGCTACTTCGGAGGGCAATAACACGAGAGAGCCTGCAAGCAGCTCGATGTTTGGTCCAGTAGTGAAAATTCTCAGAACTTGTCTTATCTGTTGTAAAGCTCATCTGATCCTACCTCATCCAGGAGAGACGGTCCTGCCAAAATTCGTACATGATGAAGCATGATCTGTCTGGCAGGTTCTGGACTGAAATGCTAAAAGAAAAAGAAAATGGACAGAGAGAGAGAAAAATGGTAATGGGGGGAAAATGAAGTGATTAGAAGTGGCTGCATCAAATCAAAGAGGCATCCTGAGGCAAACAGAGGCGCAGAGGCAAACAAATGACATACTGCAGGTTGTTCAGCTGGCTGCATGTGGCATCAGTGTAGATTTTAAGAGCGGTCTGAAACTGCTCGACATCTCTCTCTTTCACTAACATTTGCCTCTGGACCAGAAGAATGTTCTGGAGAAGAAGGAGAAAAACAAACCCGGGTCAACAGATCAATGTTAAAAGTAGCATGTATAAAACAGACCTGAATAATAAGCAGCAACAGCGATAATATGTTTTTTGGATATTGTTTTGAGAAAAGGCATCTCATAATATCTGATACAAACAACTTAAGCACAATTGCACTTACCGATTTGTATGTTCCTGCCAATGTATCCTCTTGGAGAGGTTCAAGGTGTGGGCTCTAAACGGGGGTATAAATGATGCATTCAGCCATTAGTTGTAGAAGAACTAGCAAAAACAAAAGGTTCAATCCAATCCAGCAAAAGGATGTCAGCTTGGTAGAGGCTGTCGCAAAGCATCAACTCTCTAAAAAAGTTAATATTTATCCTCCAACACCTTCCCTTCAGCCCTGTGACATTGATTTATTCTATATTCTCGTCTAAATGGGCAAGATAGGAAAATGTAATTTTTGGTGCATTAGCGAGATAGTCTATTACCCCTGCAGCAAAGGGATTCACCTTTGGAAAAGGCCTCAGCTTTATTTTTAGATTAACATTTTAAAATGTAATACAAACTAAAATGAATTCCAAAACAGAACCTTTAAGCTATTTGTGCTCTTCTTCTTACCTCCAGGCAAAAATATTGGCTGTATTGAATAAATGTCAAGAAATTAAAAACATCTGCCCTGGGTTATTTATGTACAGTATTGATGAATCAATCTCACATTTTTAAACAACTGCCGGATCTCATCAGTTCACTAAAAACTTTCTCTGAAGCCGTTTTTACATATGCACTCCTGAAAATATCAAGATCAATTCAGAAGGACTGCTCCGGATATTCTCCTGACCTGGCTGTTCAAATATGCTCCTCGCAGCAGAAGACTGTCCCTTTTCAGACAGGAGGCCCCCCTGCAGCTTGTACTGTTGGGACACATCTAAACACATACTCTTTGTACAAATCATCCTCTCTGACATTGTGTTCATTCCCCTACTGCAGGGCAAACTTTGTGTGTCTACAAAAACACCTGGGCTGAAAGATTTGTTTCTGTCTGTAACAGCTGTTTAACCTGATTCTCACAGACAGAACAGTCTCCCCCATGAGACAAAGCTTGGTGCAACAAATGTGAGTGTTTCTAACATGTGAAACTGCTAAAATGTTTGTGGAAGCCTTAACAACAGCATCCGCTCCTATCTAAAAGATTCTACTACCCATAGTTTCCTCAAAATACAGAGAAAAATGTACTGTAACTGAGAATTACGTCACACATTTTGGACATAAAAGAAAGTTCTGAAGTGAAAAAATTATAATAGCTATCAATTTAAAGGAATCGACTGTCATTTTATAAAATAAACTCTCTTGCTGAGAGGTTGATATCACGCTTGTGTTTTGCTATATGTGAAATTAGAGCCAGAAGAAGTTGAGGTTAGCTAAGCCAAGCAAAAAGGCTGAAAGAAAAGAATAATACAAACCTCACACTCCAGTTTGTCTATGAGCTGCTCCAGCTGATTGATCTGGGAGCCCCAGTGGTTGTCTGGCTCCACACTAACCCCTGACCACAGAGAGAATAACCCAAAAATTAGCACAGCAGCATATTTTTTAGAAGTAAAAGTTTCCTTTGAGGCCAAATTGCTGCAATATACCCTTCAATAACTCCTTGAATACCTCCGGTATTTGGTTCCTGAAACATACCTGTGGTGAGCATGCCAGAGTAGGGGTCAGTAGGGGAGAGACACATATTCTTCTGGATGCGTCGACCGGGGCGTTTGGTCACCCTCTGGATGGGCAGGTCCTCTGGTTTCTTCAGCATCCTCCTCTCTGTGAAGCCCTGGTCATGAACAGCCTCCATAGCGCAGTCCAGTGATGACTGAAGGGACTGCAGCTGGGTGGAAGTCTCCCTCAGCAGGAAGCGGGTCACAAACTGACCAAGCACTGATGAACCCTGATACTCCTGCATGGAACAGGAAGTGTAAATGGAGAAAGACTACTGGTCATAATGAGATAGAAACAAATTAAACCCTTTTTTTCTCGTAATGATTCACATATTTATATAATTTCTAATATAATATACATAAGTCCTAGTTGGAAAAGCATTTTTTTTGTTACATGTGATCTTAGTTGTTTTCACTTTATGTAAAGATGAACAAAAATGCTTTGCAAGAATAATCTTTCTTAGTTCCATTGTTGTCATGTCTGTTTGGATTGACCTCAATGCTTAAATGCAGTTTCAGCAAGATTAAAGATATAACAGTAATGTGCAATAACTTGCTAAAGCAAAGACTCTAGTATATAACTTGTGTTCATAATGCATGGAGAAATAAAAATCACCATTCATGCTTTAAGCATAGTAGTTCAAAACATGGCCTTGTATTGCACTTGAGCCCTGTTTTGCCCAACTAAGTATTAAAGATACAAACAAAATTAATAATTATAATTAACCTGTAAAAATTGTTCAACCCATTTCAACCAGTGGACAAAGACTTACTTAGAAGATTATCATTGAAAACAACATTTTCACCAGGAAAGAAAATGTTTCCTCTGTTCTTGTGAAGAAAGGAATTGGATCACAATTAGAAAATGAACCGACATGATTTTTATTCTCTGTTCTTCTTGGCTTTTGGGCTGATACGCCCAAACTGTAATCACCTTTAGAACTAGCTGCAAGTCTTTGTTCTTTGTTCATGTTACACTAAGCTTTTCGCTCATGAAGACTGCTGATGCTCAAATAATCGACCCTCTAAATGTCATTTTTGTATTTTGAGGTTATTAATGAGTATGATTATTGACACACTAGCTTTGTTAACATGAAATGAGATCTTTATTGATTAGGTATCTTCAGTCAGAGGAGCCAAGTTGGAGTTACCCTTCCCCTCCTGCTGTAAACATGCATTGTGTGAATATGCCACTGAGAAGATAACTGCAAGTTCATTACTCTAAAGCTCATAATATTGATAACTGGCTCCGACTTAACTAGAGAGTGGTATTATAATAATGTATGGATGTCTGGGGCATGTTTGCACAGACCTCATGATACATGTCAGTGCTGTGGCTGTTGTTTTTCTGCCACCTGTGTTTTTGTGGATAATGTTGTCTGTCACACTCTCCAGCACGCTGTAGTGCAGCAAAATATAGTCCAGAGAAAAATGGTAGAGGAGACTGGAAAAATGACCACTGAGCTTGTTGGAATCCTTATTACTGTATATGCTGCACAATATAAGTTATGAACCTCAATACTTTCCTTAATTTCTCCTCTTTTTTAATCACCAAGACAGAGAAGCTGACACTTTCTGTCTATCTCTGTTAATTGTTTAATTTAAACGTTTTTGGATTTGTGTTTCAAGGCATTCTAAACACATGATTATGTACCGGAAGATTATGTCAAAGGTTTATCCATATTTTTGCAAACTGGGGTTGTCACTTAGCACTGCGACATGATCAGCTTATTTGTTTTGTATAGCAAATGAGAATTTAATAACTAAGGCCGATCTCAGGGCGTGAAACATGAAAGGCATCTGCTCTGGGCAAAAAAACTCGACCGACTAAGAGCAACATGAAAAATGCATAAGATGTAGGAAGGAAAAGGGTGCTATACAGAAGAGGAAAAAAAGAGGAAAGAAAAAGAGCCAGGCAAGAAGAGGAGAGAGCAGAGGAGACAGATGTCAAAAAGAAAAAGGATGAAAGAGAGACAAAAAATACATCTTAGCAAATAATAGAAATGCAATAAAAACGATGGAAAGAAATAGAAGGAGAACGTGATTAGAGCAGTTAAAAAAACTATGATGTGTTAGTGGAGGACATCTGATGTCAGATCAGTTTGACAGCTTGAGGGTTTGTCAGCCTCATTTACTGTCATCCACACTCTTCACCCTATGTTCTATCTCTGAATATCATCCCTTTAACCACTTCCTGCACTGCAGTTGCTACATACCAAAGAAAACGTCATGATGAGTCTGCATTCACAGCCATCTCTATTCACAGTCCATACCTGAGTCTCTAACCCTGCCAAATACAAACAAATACACAATCACTCGTTGGCATTACATGCAGAGGTAGGTGAGACTGAAGAAGTGAAGTGAAGTGAGCTTTTGATCATGTCTTACTGGAAGCTTAAATAAAAATCAAGCCATGTACTGCATATCGCAGGTGCAGACACTTTAATCCTCTCTACATCTTGTAGATTATATAGAAGCCTTTGTGATATATATTTTGATTGAGTACTCGGCGCTCTGCTTTGTTTTGTTGTTGTGATCGAGGCTTGATTGCTTATGCCTGAAGTTACTATGCGTGCTAATACTCTTATATCTTTTGACTATTAGTAATAAGTAGTAGATCATAGGCCTCCATGTACACTCCCCCTGCATTTGGGAGTTAGACCGCACTACAATAGTGTCACAATATAAAACAAACCACAACAGCCTACACGGCTCTGCTCAACCAGCCTTCATAACAGGATTTCATAATGCTCTACTTAGCAGATGTCCCAGTCAAAGCGCTTTCAAGATTACAGGTCACACTTCCCAATTCACACACTGATGGCAGCTAAGTAAAGCGTATTAGTATTAACTAATCCAATGATTCATATACACACGCCAGTGACGCAACAGGCTTGCCCGAGGACACTTCAAACATGTGACTGTAGGAGCTGGGGATCGAGCATGGCTGTATATACCTTACGACTGAGAGACGACCAACTCTTGAATAAATTACCTGGTTGACAGTCACCTTCTCAAATTCAAGGATTGGCTACTTTTCACAGTGTTATAACCCTGTTTGTTTGTCTTGTTTTTAACTGGCTTTGGTAGAAACGTGGCTTTCTGGGGGCTATGACAGCCAGATTGGTGAATCTATTAACTTCATATGGTCATAACCGGATCAAATTATTGATTGATCTAATATTGGGGTTTCTAATCATAAGTCAAATAAGTCCTAATCCTTATCATTCTTACCAGCCTCCGTATAAATTCAGAGCAGGCATAGTGCTAATAAACAAGCTTACCCTGGAAAACTATGATAAACTGCATTAGTCTTGAGTATAGCTTCACACAATTGCTAGCATGGCTGTATACGGCTGTGGAATTAAATCCCAGTTGCATTTTTAGCTACTGCATTTAGCTGCTTCAGTATAAGGTTGTTTGAGCTCATATTAAGAAATAAACTGTAAGTGAGGAGAGGCAGTGCATATTGCAGGCAGAGTCAGTCATGCTGGTCAGCTCTCTTTCCCTCTTTCCTGCTTCCACAGCAGAGAGATCTCAAAGACCTCTCAGGGGCTTTCCAACTGACAGCTGAGGTACAAACCAGAAGCCTGTCTAAGTGCTCAGAGGCATGAAGGATGCTAACAAATGAAAACCTGAAACCTTTCAAAGTGGATGATAGTCTAGTTGTTGATATCTTGACAGTCAAAATTCAACTTGGTGCAGATGTGAGAACCTCGTTAGTCACATCACCTACCTCTTTAGTTTTATCCATGGCCTTCAGAATGGCCACATTCAGCTTTTCCAGAGCAGACAGGACATTGACGTATTCCCCCAGATGTGGAGTAAAGTACGCTAGAGGAGAAGAAGCATACATCTTGTTTACATGCACACTTATCACTGAAGCAGGGGCGTGCTGAGCCAATAGCTAAAACCATGAAAGGTTGGGCTTTTTTAAAACTTAAACATGATTTCATTCACTTGTGTTTTTAGATTGATTAGTTATGAAACCCACGATAATAAATCAAGTAGCACATAATTACCTGAGAGTTTGTCTATGTCCAAGTTGCTGTAAGACAATGAGAAAAAACACAGAACTTGTTTTCTAAGAAATGGAAATGTTTTTAAATGCATTATAGAAAGACTAGTGTTTTTGTCATTAAGCCTGTAATGTTGCTTTCTGTCAGTGGCACAGACAAATGTTTTCACTTCAGAATGTTATATGTATCGACAGTGTGGGCAAACAGAATCCAGCAAACTGTGTGGCTTTCAAGCTTGACGTAAAGCTCTTTATTGAATACTGAGTATGACATCCTCTTCCTTGAAGTGAAATGTTGACATCTCACTGCGAGGCAGCAGGGGAGCAGGAGGGGCTGCAGATGGCAGCATATTTGGAGGACTACTAAAGAGAAATATAAGCTTACTCTGTCTGCTGCCTGTCAATGGAGTAATATAGCTCCTGCATCTGCTCGGCAGTCAGGATACCATCCGTGAAGTATGACTGAAACTCCTCCGAGGACAGCTTCCCGTCGTCTGAAAAGGGAAACAAAGCTGTGAAAATCCCACCTCATAAAAACCCGAGATGCTTTATTATCTGAATGAAAAGTCATCTATCATTCATGATAATCAAACAAGGTGGCTTCTGATAAGGTTTGGGTGCAGTTGTTGGTTAAAATACTTCAAATCAAACAACATTGTACCAAAACTTGTCCTTGCTTGGTTTTAAACCTCTGTCTAGCAAAAAGCAAAAACCTTCTCTTCGTAGTGACAGTTCCAGAAAATAGGCATCAAACTTTTCTTTATCAGACTCCATTACTGCAGAAAATGATTATTTGTTGGTTGAAAATCCAATTTCTGCTGTTAGGAGTAACAATGGCTGAATTTAGCAAGACTGAGGCTTCATCACTTCTTTTATTTTCCTATTGCTGTAAACTGAAAAGCCACAGGCATAAAGCTACTATTACATTCCTTCAATTAATTTATCCTATACAGTAAAGTCAAAATGAACTTAACATAATTGTATATCAACCAAACTTCTATCAGTGTGTAGTTACAGTAATGCCAGTGTAGGTCTGCTGAAGTTAAGTATGAGGCCTCTGATCAGCAGCCTAAGGGGCTCGGTGAGGAATTAAGAGACAGAGGATTGAGGGCAAAGCCAACAATAAATCAAATCATCTGGTTGTGGGGTGAGTACTAGTTTGACTTGTTGCCAACTCACACAGGCTCTGGTCATGATGTTTTTGCAGCTTTATAGCCAAATGACAAATTTCAAGGACACATTTGTTTTTCATTTCAGCTATTTGTATTCTGTGATTATTACACAAAGGTGGATAAAAGCAGAAACTTTGCTCTTACTTTATAACTAATTATTACAAATGGCTTTGTAAGGGACTTCAGGAGAATCTACACTGGCCATATACAGGAATAATAACAAGCAATGGTCCGCTGTAGTGCCAGGGTTTGGTTTGTCTGTTCTGGGCAACTGTGTGTACTGTATATACTAAGGGCGCGGTCACACTGGCAATCCGTACCATACTGAAGCACGATTGCACCCCCTCCTCCCCAGTCCCCCGCTGGCCTTCACGGCCTGCGGTCACACTGCTGCAAGACTGGGTCCAAACCAGGCCTAAGCACGGTTACCTCTTGTACATAACTTCGTTATACAGCACATGCATTATGGCTTTATGTTATTATGAAGCGTGTTTACAGATAGACTCGAGAATTTTTTTTAAAAAAAGGGACGCGCAGTCGAGTCCACGTCTGTACAGAAAACACAGAGAACATGTCAGCTACATTACTGACTTTGTGCCTTATGTTCAGTCATTTTAATCAGGTACAGCCATAAATACATTTTAAAAATAAAAGAGACGGCAATGCAACAAGCTGGACTCTGTGAAAGAGGATCTGCTCTAACTGTAGATATCACAAGATTATACCAGAGTAAAAAAGGACACAACATGTCTTATTTTTAGGTCATTATTCACTAATTAAAAAATTATAGTTACTAAACTAATATTCAATTTCTGCAGATAGAACCCAGTATCTTACCCACTGCTGCTTTGAGATGAAAATCGAATGAATGAAGCTTTTTGAGAAGTCAGAATTCTAAGTCCTTTCTCCAACTTTTCTGAGAAATTCTTCTTTCCACATGATGTGGGAGTAAACACAATCTGTTGCTCCTCTGACTCATTCTCCAGCCTTCTCCATCTAAAAAGCTTTAGTGAAGATTCTCACCCAATTTGATACCCAAGTGCATCTCAGATAACCATCTGATATGCAAGTGTTTGTCATAGACTAGAGTTGCCCTGATTTGAGCTTCTGGCTAAAGGCAGTTAGACTTATGTTTCAGTATTCTTGATTTTCGTCAGAATAATATTTTGCGGAAGTAAAGGCTGAATTAACATGGTGTTTATATAGCTTTTAGATGCAATAAATCAAATCTATAACTTAACCAGATCACGGATTGCTCATACATTTTGTTTTAGAGGGCAGAGACAAGTTCATGTTTTTAGCTCCACGTTCCAAAATAAAATAATTTTCTCTCTTTGTGTACTTATGATTGTCAACTAAAGATATAAAAAACACAGACTGCAGATACAGTAGGTTTCAACCTCATGAATGTGCATGTGACGCAGCAACTGAACCTGAGGCTTCTTCAAAAACAACTGTCAATACAACACCTCTGTAGGGAAATTTAAAGTGTTGTTCACATGGATAATAAATCAGTACCATACTGCAGATGGGAGACTGCTTACTAGCTGTAATTGCCTCAATAAATAAAACCACTACAGTGACCTAAATGAAAATCCCTCCCTGCTATGAAGCTTTATATCCTAGAACAAATTTCCCCCAGGGGATCCTAAAGCCGAAAATGCTTAAACATAAGCAGCAACAATAATTCATAAAGCCCAATAGTGCAATTCAAATAATATAAAGAAAACAAAAGACGGACAAGCAGACGTAGACAATATTGAACCCACCTGACAAAAATACATTGTGAATTTAGTCTAACAGAATTTAAACTTGAAGTTATTTTCAAATGTATTGCAGAATTAGTGTCAAAATAAAAATATTTTGTCATGTACGTGTCAAAACTTGAGGAATTTAAAATGCAATACATTTTTACAACTTAGTCAGCCATCCATCAAAATGACAGCCAGATCTCTGCAATCACTCTTTTCCAAGTCAAGCTGCAGCTCTTTTGCACATCGAAGCATCTGGTAAGACTGTCTACAATCCTCTCTGCTACAGCCCTGAATGAAATGTGTGAGGTAAAAAACCTTCTAAAAGCCTTTTCACACATACGGAAATCTCCTGAAAAATTCCGGAGATTTGGCTACCCGGAGGGACTTTAGGCTATGTGTGAACGCAAACAGCCTCATTTTTCACGCGGACTTTACCCGGAGTTTCTCCTCCAGACCCCTAGTATTTTATCCACAGAAAATCCGAGTGAGCTGATGTCTGAACGCGGCAGCATATACTTCATAGATTTCAAATCTAGTCAACGGGAAGAGAATGACGTTTATATAGTGACTGTCTAAAGTGTCTGCACGCGACCACTACGATCTCCGTGCACTTAATTAAACGGCTGCATTCTGTTTTCTGTTCATCAGTATGTTGTTCTCCTCTCTTTTGTGGATGTTGTCATTCCATTGGATTACACATAGCATTGATATAAAGGAAAATATTCTCATTATAACGTCGTGTAGCGGACTCTGTTGCTTCGGCCGCTACTTCCGCGTTGTTTTTTTACGTCACGTCTTACCTCAGACCCCCCCCCCCCCTCTGACAGGGAAAGTCCCCCGCTGTGAGGAGCATATGTGAACGGCTAGGTCGGGAGAATCTCTGGAGAAGTCCTCCTGTAAATATCTAGATATTATCCGGAGTGCATATGCGAAAACGGCTGAAGTAGTGTCCAGTGTTGCTGCTGCTCTGTTTATCTCTATCCTTCTCTTTCTTTCAGCCTCTCCCTCTATCCAACTTTCTTAGTCCAACACAGTTTCAGCAGCTGAGCTGTTTAACATGAGTCTGGTTCTGCTTGAGGTTTCTGAATCTTAAAGGCAGTTTATCCTTGCCACTGTAACTTTGCTAAATGTTGCTTAGTGCTGTGCTCATGATGGATTGATGGACAGAGACTATGGTCTAAACTGGCTCTTTTTGTAACCAATGCAACAATCAAAACACACAAAAAAATGCACACCAGGTACTCACGGTACCGAAGTTTTTAAAGTCAGTCAGTAAGTCAGAGTTGGGCTTTGCTTCATTGAGACTGGCATCTCCTGACTCCTGGGAACAGCTGATCCGCCAGGGAAATAAACAAATCCAACAGGGAATCGTGCCTGACAACGACAGACCTCCAGCAACAATATTTCACACAATAATGGCTTTAACGCGGACTTGAAAACACGCTCTATGCCGATGTTACCTTCTCCTTGGGTGGCTGTGGCACAGTTGGTAGCGTCGTTGCCTCACAACCAGAAGGTTGAGGGTTCAATCCCCAGCTGGGCAACATGTCCAATGGGCAAGACACTTAAGCCTGAATTGCTCCTGCTGCTTCAATGGTGGTGTATGACTGGGATTAGTTACTTCTGATGGATGATATTACACAGCAACACAGCAACCACTACCATCAGTGTGTGAATGGGTGGGTGAGACATGCAGTGTAAAAGCACTTTGAGTAGTCAGAAGACTAGAAAAGGTAAGATTCCATTTACCATTCCTTCACTGACTCCCCTCTCATCACCATGAATGGAGGTGTGAGTTAATGGAAAGGTGTGTAGAAAGGGGATTCTGAGTCTACAGTCTACTTGAGATAACATCTGTTATGAATAGGGCACTATACAAATACAAATTGATTGATAAAGAGGAGAAAGCACAACTACTTCATCCACCTTAAATTTTGTCTAATAAAACTAGTGTGTACAGGCAGGGAGTCAGGGACCAACCAGTCACCTGGCAAACTGTATACTCAGCTGCTTGTATTTACGACTGGATTTGTCCTGATGACAAATCAAAATTTGACAGAGAACTAAGATTCTATTTTGATTGACCATGCTTTTTCATTTTGATCTCCTTTATATTCTGTATATTCTTGCATACATCCATTTTTCATATTAGAAATTAATCTCAGCACAGGAATGACAACTAACTTGTCATCCTTATAACAAGAGCACAGAGGAATAGGAGTAAAGTGGGTTGGTAGCCAGCACTCATTATGTGGTAAATCTGCAGTGCTCGAGGCGATCATGGCAGCCCACTCAGAGCTGATTGGTAGGAGGTACTTTCCTTCTCGGGTACACGACTCAGAGAGTTTGTGAAGATGTGAAGCCAGCAGAGCTTGGCTGCATATTGAAGATAACTACCACAAACAAGTGACAGAGTTTTCTCGTCTCGCTTATCTTCCCTCTTCCTACAGAGAGAGAAATAAAGCCTGGTGTGAGGGCTGGAGGGTGGCTGGTGGAAAAATGGGAGGAGTGAGATTGAAACATATAAACTTAACTCGAAGAGAGTCAACATCTATTTATATCCAAATGTCACACCCCTGCTGTCTTTTTAGACACTTTGTTAGCAGCTAATTTAGAAAGCAATCATCTGAAACACAACTTGAAAATATTTCAAACCACCCACCATTCCTTCAACCTCCTACCGTTTCTTCACAACAGTCAGACAGAAAAAACATGCTCTGCGGGCTCTTTCATTATTCAAACAAACTGATGTTGGGTTTTACGGTACCTAAATATCTTCAGAAGAGCTGTGAGGCACCCCAGACAACCGCTGCTCATGGCTGCACATGTTGCATCATTAATCCTGCTCTTACATAACACATCCACTGCCCTCCTGTGGAAACTGACCGGTTTGTGGATGCACTATGCATTCATCACTAGCCTCTAGTATTCCATTAAAAAGAGATGCAGTTCATATCTAAAAACATCAACAGTATCAACATTTTCCTGTACATTGTTTTTTTTATGCATAGCTGGAGGACATTGAGGAGTGAAAACCCTTTGATCCAAAGGGAAGATCTAGATGTAATATTGTAACACATTACTTGTTTGCCGGTTTAGTGCATTAAATTCACTTAGTTCAATTAGGTGCAAATCTCAAGTGAACTTTTAGAGTACGTACTTACTAGGGGTGGGAAACACCAGAGTCCCCACGATACGATATTATCGCGATACTCGAGACACGATACGATTCTATTATATTATATATGCTGAGAATTGCGATACAATATTTTGCGTTTAAGCTTTTTAACTGCACATTATGTCCACTACACTAAACTAAATCAAGAACTGTTTTGTCAGATAAGATACACTTCTCAGTCTGTTCATCGCACTTCAGTCTTTTTTCTTTGTATTTCAGTCTAATTGAACTTGAACATGAGTTCTTAACAATGCAACTTGTTCAAAATGAATTGTGTAATCACCTTCAGCAGTTAAAAATTAAAAAAGCATATCTAAAATATCATATTGAAAATATCATATCGAAAATATCATATTGAAAATATCGATACTTGGCCGCCATGAGGCGATATAATATCGCCACACAAAATATACTATGCTGTATCGATTTTACAAGATACACATTGTATATATGGGTTATATATACAATATCTTCTCAGTGAAATTAACATTGCATGGCAGGTCTGTATAAAAGGAGTTCATTTCTGCAATTCCAAGCCAGCACAAAATATATATATATACATACATATATATATATATACATATATACACATGCACCTGCGCTTGACCTTGGTTATATTTTCATCTTTTCTACATAGAGCTGTTACAGACCGCAGTGAAACGGAAAGAAAGCTTTCACCTGGGTCCCATAGTCCCCTCAAACAACAACAAGCCATCTCTCTGAACAGATCAATCAAAGCTCATTTCAATTTGAGTTTGAAAGTTGAATTTCCCTCGGGATCAATAAAGTATCTGTCTATCTGTCTGTCTGTCTGTCTGTCTGCCTGCCTGCCTGCCTGCCTGTCTGTCTGTCACAGCTTAGATAGATCTGTCTGTCTGTCTGTATGTCTATGCCTTTTTTCAACTTGCTCCTTCAAAGAGTTTTTAATTGAGTTTAATGAGCTGTATCATCTAATTATCTGCATATTTTGCTAACTCACCATTTTTGTCTGCCCGACGGAATATCTGCAAGAGAAAAGAAGAAAAGAAGACCATGTTGAAGGTTAAAGGTTTAGGAACACAGAACAAATGACAAACAACAGCAGAAAAATAATTTAAATAGTACATGTGTGATATCTAAAACCTTAGAGGTTTGGAGGAAATGCTATTATATATATATCAAGTGTGACCTTTCTTTAAGTTGAACATGAAATGCAATAGAAATCCAGAGATTCTTTGAGAAGCAGTAATGCAAGTCAGCCTAAACATTTGAGTTAATCTATCCATAGAGGCACTGTTTCTTGGCAAAGTCCTCTTGCAAAGTTCAGTAGGACACTTGAGGGGCTGTCATTTCTACATTTCAACAAGATATGATTCATGAGACATCTCAGGAAATAAAGCGATGACATTTATGTGGACACACAAGGAGCTCTGGAATGATGACTTAAATGATTTTTCTCTCTGTGAGCATTAAAGTGATGATGCTGCTTCAAGAATTTCCGCTATTTGTGTGCCTTTCCTGCAATCAGAAGGTGACCATCCATTCTTTTAATTAATTATTGTTTTGAACACAAACGTAAAATCAGTATTAAAATCTTCTACCTCATCAGCGTAACAATGAACCTGTGAAAAAAAGAGTCCCTTGTAGGTGGGAGGTGTTGTGTGAAATATCAGAGTGACACATTTTATCAGCCTGTGAGGACGAATACAGTCCAGTGTGTGGTTGATTAACTGTATCATCAGAGACATCCAGCTGTTACCTTCTGAGCACAGCAGACTGTGACGGCCTGGACACTCTCTGATCACATCATATTTTAAACAACATCCTCCTCCATAAGTGACACATCTACTGGACCTCACACTAATACTAATACTGTATAGAATAGTTCAGAACACCAAACAGAAGTTGAATGATTGCAGGTCTAATTCAGAGAGCAAAGGACTGTGCCCGTTTTTTAAGCATCTAAACCAAACATGTTTATGCTGCATGTTGCAAAAGTCCTTTAACAGACACTTGAAACTTTTATTTTTCAGAAAATTATCTTGTTGCTTTCATAGTAGGCCTGGGAGATATGGCTTGAATAAAATATCAGATCTTTTCACACCAAATGTGATTTACAATTTTAATCGATTGTTTTGCTCTCTCTTTATTAAATACCTTATTCTCAGGGGTGCTACTGTAGAAGTGATTATGGGTTGGAACTTCCGGTGATATAGGGGAAGTAGGAAAAAGCTAGTTTCTTTCAGTGGCTAACCATATAGTGTCTAACCATCGACAGTGCTTGTTTTGGAAGGAATCCTCTTCTGTTTTGCAAAGACTGCTTTATTTTTTTGTCAGATGTGTTACTGTTTTATATGGATTTAGGATATATGTCACAAGTTATTATCCGACCGGCTACGACAGACCACCGGAGACGAGACGCCATGACTTGAAAAGGAGTGACAGCAGCGCCAGAAGGACATAAGGTAACATTATGATTTCAGGCGTGGGAAGAACAACAGGTCATACGTTTTATTGTTGTCTTTAATGTAACATTAGGCCAATTTATGGCAAGGAGTGCAGGGCAGCATGAACAAAAAGTAGTTTTAAGTTCAACTACCTGTGTGAAGAAAAATAATATTATCTGATTTATCATGAAAAAGGCCAAATTTTAACAAATGTTCTAAATGATGTGCTAACGGGCTCAAATTCATGCAGACACAACCATAGCAAAACCACATAACTGTAACTTAAGTTACAGCTGTGATGATGTCTCATGCCCTAATAATTATGAACTGCTTGATGAGAACGAGGTGGATCTCACGCCATGAGGGGGTGGTCACACTGACAATCCGTACCGTGCCTAAGCACGATTCACACCAGTCCGTTTGACCAGTTGACCCTCAGAGGTGTCACAGCCTGTTGCTGAAAGTATTTTGGAGACTGATTCAGACTCCCTCTTGTATACAGGGATTCCACTCATCGAGTTTCACGCCTTTGTGTCATGTCTAAAATCATTTGCCCCTGCTTCATCATTCATTTTATGTTGTATAAGTCACCTGTTAAGTTGTATAGTGCAATTTAATTACAAATTTAATGGTCCATGTTTTGGAATTCTAATATTGTGACAAGGCTTGTTTTGTGTAAATAGTCTCACTTTGCCCACAGTTTTGACCCATTATTATTGAAATGGTTTATTTTTTTAAGAAAAACTGAAGTCTGATGCTGTTATTTTTCTCTTCTTCTTTTTTTATTATATTTATTAATTTAAAATAGAAACGGTGCACACTAATGAACATAAGCATCTAAATATACCAGATTGTAGCCATAGGCTAATTTCCATCTATTCTCTATTCTAGTGGACTACAGATTCATTATGCTGTGGTGTTTGTTGTATGTACTACTCATAACCTCTGTTATCTGCCTACTGTATTTTCAAAATGATCCATGTATTTGGGGCAGAGCTTTATCTTCTATTCAACATAATCATCCACTAATCTTGGAAGCATGTGGATAAATAAATACAATTTCTGAAGGTGTTTCATGTGTGTATCTGTGTCTTTGTGTGCAATACACGAGCAGCTGGCTGTAAGTATTTCACCTCATGTTGAAACTAACTATACGTTTTTGAGAGCAATAGATATCAGCTAAGGATAAAACCTAAGGAGGAGATTTATAGGCCTTCATTTCTATTTTGTGATGTAAAGTGGGAGGTTGGGGAGTTGATTAAGCTGTTTTCATCCCACACAGTGAATGAAGATCTACTGAAAGCAGCATTAGCTGCATTGATGATGCGCGGTAGTAATTTCCCTCTCAGTCAGTCCCTGGGGTCTGTTAATAAGTAACACTGAGAGCTACTGAGCACATTAAAGCTACAGCAGGAGGAGAAGCTGACACCGTCTGAACATCTATTCAACCTGCTGGGTATGACATGCTTCCTATCAGCCTCTGGAGCAAAGAACAACACGAGAACTCAGGCATGTGAAGGCTCAGAGCTTTTGCACAACCGTGAGTCTGTTAGATCAAATACAGTGAGTCCTTCAACTTGTCTAATGAAAGAACAAGAAGAAACAGACCTTTGTTAGAAAGACAGATTTCATTCAGAAGCATGCTCAAGCTAAATGAGGTGTGTGTTTAGAGAAGGCAAAGCACAAATAAGAAAAAATTTAGTAAAATATTGCAAATAAAAGAGAGAGAAAAAGCATGATTTATCAGGCTTGGAAAACAGACGTGAAATGAATCAGTGCAGATCAGTGACAGTATAATTGCCTTCAAGTAATAACCCGCTTTATTAATTCAGCTATAACAGAATACTGTATGTGACCATTATACTGTCAGTGTGTAAGGTTTGGTGAAGAAAAATAACAAGATTGAAGGTAATGCAGCTTTGGGATTGTAGGAAAGGATGCTAACTGCACTGAA
>NC_083626.1:11170294-11212794 GCF_963584025.1 Labrus mixtus | reverse complement strand
TGGATCAGCTCCAGCCAGCAGTCAGGTCCCACTTAGATCCTCTTCAGTTCGCCTACCAGCCCAAACTGGGAGTGGCTGGCTGTAAAGCAAAATTGCCCCTCGGGGATAATAAAGTTTACCTTGACCTTGACCTTGACCTTGAGGATGCCATCGTGTTCCTTCTCAACCGCGTCTACACTCACATGGACAAGCTGGACAGCACTGTGAGGGTCATGTTTTTTACTTCTCCAAAGCGTTTGACACCATCAGACTGGATATACTGGGTGAGAAAACAACAACCATGCAGGTGGATGCTACTCTAGGGTCCTGGATTGTTGTCTTCCTGACTGGGAGACCACAGAAGGTCATTCCTACCTGTGGCCATCAGACTTTATAACTCATTTGTTTGAGAGTCAGGCACTGAGTCTGCTAATCTTCCTGGACTATTTATCTGGACTTGTTTAACATCTGGTAACTTCTCTACTGTATTGTGTTGCTGTTTACTGTAACTGTGCAATCTGCAATTTAGTAAAGTAGTAAACTCTAAGACTTTAGACTTTAAAAAATACTGCAAAAGTTTTCAAAAAGGTAGTCGACAAACCCTGTGAGACATAACAGAGTTTCAGTACTTTAGTATTTAAAGAGTCTAAGGTCTGAAGTTTTGGCTGCAGGGGGTGCAGTTCCTGGATCTGACCTCCTCGTTTCTCCTTCACCTCCCCCCCTCAGTGTCGCTCATGTTGTCCAAACAGGCTGAGTGTTCGAGCCGAGCAGCAGGATACACATTATACACACATACACAAACACATGGACACACATACACAAACACACGGACACACACCTATTCAGGGTTCCTGAACACACACACACACATATAAATGTTATGGGAGCAGTTTTCATTTTTTCAGTAGAAGTCAGAATGTCCCCAGACTCTGTTATTTTTTCCTCTCAATGTAACACTCACACACGGCCACACGCGCACACACACACACAAACACACACACACATACACACACACACACACACACACACTGTGTTTCTATAGGCTGAGACGCTGCTGGGAAAATGTTTCTGCAGTGACACAAACTGCTTCATAAAAAACACTGCAGTCTCTCTCACTCTATGTCACTCTCTAACTCTCTCACTCTCTAACTATGTCACTCTAACTCTCTCACTATGTCACTCTCTCACTATGTCACTCTCTAACTCTCTCACTCTACAGTGGACCCATCACTAAAGACCAGCCTACAGTGGACCCATCACTAAAGACCAGCCTACAGTGGACCCACACAGTTTTAAAATTGAATAAATATATATATTTAAATCTTGCTTCCAGTTTTATTATAAATCATATTAAAAGGTGTCATGCAGCTTTTGGATTAGGAATAATTTTTAATCCAGTGTTGAGTTGGGAATGTAAGATATCCAATAAACCGCAGCCTTTACATTTAATATCTAAAAATAATATTGACTAATCATGATTTAAAAGGCTGGTTTTCTTCTCTATGTAGCATGCTAACTGCGTCTACAGAATGAAACAATAGAGGAGTGTTAGAAAGTGACGTGTGTGAATCGGTTGTTGTAATTCCTTCGCCAGCCAGTGGAGGCACTGATGAGCAAGGCCTTAAATCCTCACACACCTTCAGGTCCCCTGGTGGCAAAATTAGTAAAGGTAGGTACACAGCTAGCACACCATCAGGGGGCGGGGCTTGTCAGGGCTATCAGAGAGAGATCGGCGATCGGGGGTAATGCTCTGGGCTCTTAGAATTGTCCGGCACCAGTCGGGGACAGAGATCACACTCTGATTGGCTCTCAGTCAGCAACTCGGGCCACGAGAAGAGAAACGAAAGTGGATGAGGAAAACAACCGACAAGTCAGGAGGGCTTGCACAAAAGTCTATTCTCTCCGTACCGTCTCCTAATCTTCTGACATTTTCTCAAGCCGAATTAATTACAAAGAAAGTAAAAATGAGTCTAAAAAAGCTGCCATTTGAAAATCCTATTCTTCCTTGTTTGTCAAATGTCAGACTGACGCCGCCTGCTGGTATGGAGTGTTATTGCATGGAGGAACAAACTCATTAGCAGCGGGTTGCTGTCAGTTCGGTGTGAACTTTGCAACTTTTTGGCACGATGGCGGTGGACGGACACAGCAGTCCGTTTACATCGTAACGTCGTAACGAGGAGCAAGTCCAATGTTAGGTACGCAGGTGCACACACACACTCACACACACACATCCCGTCACGCCCTCATGGACAGACGTGCTCACTCACCTGCAGCACGGCCTTCACGGTGCTCTGGTTCACGGTGGCGGTGCAGATCTTCTCACTGTTGCGTGTCACCTGACCCATGATGAAGAGCATGGGCGTGGCCAGTGCGAATGATGCGAGCCACATGCCGCTGATGAGCTTCTTTGTGCGGCTGCGTGACATGATGCTCTTGGCTTTGAATGGATGGCAGATGGCCATGTAGCGCTCCACGCTCAGACTGGCAATGTTCAGCGCTGTGGCGTACGAGCAGCTGTCCCTTAGGAAGTAGTATCCGCGACAGACGGCGTCCCCAAACATCCAGGGGTGGTGGAACCAGATAAAGTTGTAGAGCTCGATGGGCATGGACAGAACCAGAATGAGCAGGTCGGACACGGCCAGGCTGGCCAGGTGATAGTGTACTGTGCTCTGCAGGTTCTGCAGACTCTTCCTACTCAACAGCGTAAACAGCGTGATGGCGTTCCCCACAGAACCCACGGCAAACAGAAAGACGTAGATCAGGGTCACCACCACACGAGAGTACACGTCTGTGTTCACCTCCAGATCCTCCTCATCCTCCAAACCTGTGCTACTGTTCACAAACAGTGAGGTGTTTCCAAAGAGAGAGCGCTGAGCGTGCAGTCCGGCGAGCGTCAGGTTCACATCCATCCTCAGAGGCTGTGAGTGTGTGAGTGTTTGTGTAGTAGTGTATGTGTGTGTGTGTCAGAGCAGACACACTCAAAGAAGCTGCGAGTGTGAGAGAGGGAGAGAGGGACAAGTCTGTGTGTGTAGTAGAGTGTGTGTGTGTGTAGTAGTGTATGTGTGTGTAGTAGTGTGTGTGTGTGTGTGTGTGTGTGTGTGTGTGTGTAGTAGAGTGTGTGTCAGGCAGAAGACACACACAGAGGAGCAGCGTGAGGTTGTCTCTCTCTGGTTCTCAGAGTACGTCCGTCTGCAGGAGAGCAGCTCTTTTATATTTGGCTCGGCAGGACGCGCGCTGCTCATTGGATGAGCTGCAGTGACGAACAACCATTCAGAGAGCAGAGCTTCAGTGTGTGCGTCCAGGCGTCACCCTGGAAACCACAGAAGAAAAACCAAGAAAAACAAACAAAAAAAACAGATAAAGATCACAGAGTCTGAGACTTTAAAGATTTAATGTTTGTGGTGATAAAAAAAGAGAAGTGGGAGACAGAGAGAGAGAGGGGGGGGGGAGAGAGGGAGAGAGAGAGGGAGAGACAGAGAGAGAGGGGGGAGAGAGAGGGAGAGAGAGAGAGAGGGAGAGAGAGGGAGAGAGAGAGAGGGAGAGAGAGGGAGGGGAGAGAGATGGGGGAGAGAGAGCGGGAGAGAGGAGGGGGGAGATGTTATAGATATAGAAACTGGTGATTATTTGTCTATTTTATAAACTGTTGTCTGTCAGATAAAGTCTGTGTGTGTGTGTGTGTGTGTGTGTGTGTGTGTGTGTGTGTGTGTGTGTTGGAATTCATGATGTTTAACATAAACATGACGTCAGGGTTTGTCCCTGAAAAAAACACCAAAAAAGGGGACCGATGGGGTGAGGGGACCGATGGGGGGGGGGGGAAACACACAGGGACTACACAACCTCCGCTGTTGAAACATGAAGCCGATGCTGAAGTGTAAAATCCTGCAGTTCCTGGAGTGTCCACTAGAGGCTGGCTGCAGAAGCACAGGAAGTCACATACACACTCATTCTAAAAAGTCTGTTTTTACAGCAGAGATGTTTACAGCTTGGTTCAGAACGAGAAGAAGTTAAACTTAAACACTTCAAGGGCACCTCAGCAGTGCTCTAGAAGTGGTCCGTGCCAAGACTTGAACCAGCGACCCTCCAATTCCCAACCCAAGTCCCTACAGACTGAGCTACTGCCGCCCATGTTTGAAGTGTTTGCAATAAAGGCAGTGAGACACATTCAAGCATGGCACCTAAAGTCCCACTTTGTGGCTGAGTTGGAAGAGGCTGTAGAAGATCCTGCCAGCAAGGATGTAGATTAGATTGTAGACGAGGCTGATGAGGAGGATTTACTTTGTTTAACAGAAACCTGGCTGTGTCGAGATGAATATGTTAGTTTAAATGAATCCACTCCTCCCAGTCATTTTAGTACTCATATACCTCGAGACACCGGACGAGGTGGTGGAGTAGCAGCTATTTTTAATTCTAGTCTTCTAGTTAACCCTAATTTTTCTTCTTTTGAAAGCCTTGTTCTTAGTCTTTCACATCCAGTCTCAAGAACCAGTTCTAGTTGTTGTAGTTTACCGCCCTCCTGGCCCATATTCTGAATTTCTATCTGAATTTGCAGAATTTTTATCAGACTTAGTCCTTAGCAGTGATAGAATAATTGTTGTAGGTGACTTCAATATCCATGTGGATGTTGATAATGATAGCCTTAGCACAGCTTTCATGTCACTATTAGACTCTATTGGTTTCACCCAGGGTGTAAACGAACCTACTCATCGTTTTAACCACACCCTGGATCTTGTTTTAGCTTATGGCATTGAAATCCATAACCTTACAGTTTTCCTAGAAAATTCTCTTCTATCAGACCATTTCCTTATTACTTTCGACTTTGTCCAACCAGAATTATCTCTGCTTAATAAAAATGTGCTCTCTAGAAGTTTGTCTGATAGTGCTGTAGCTAGATTTAAGGAAGCTATTTAAGCTGCTTTTGAGTCAGTACTGTGTTTCAACCCAGTTGGAAACTCCTATGATAGCTTTAGTCCCTCTCAGCTAGATCAGTTTGTTGATAGTGCAGTGGATTCGCTGAGAGTTACTCTTGATTCGATTGCTCCTCTAAAACAGAAGGTTATCAAACGGCAGAGACTAGCTCCATGGTTCAACTCAGAAACCCGTACTCTAAAATAATCGTCGCAAATTTTGAAAGAATATGGCGCTCGACCAAAACGGTAGAATCTCGTTTATTCTGGCAGGATAGTCATAGAAAATATATGAAGGCTCTACGTCACGCTCGAGCTGCCTACTACTCCTCTCTAATCGAGGAAAACAACAGCAATCCTAGATACCTTTTCAGCACTGTAGCCAGGCTGATAGAGAGTCATAGCTCCATTGAGCCTTGTATTCCTTTAGCCCTCAGCAGTAAGGATTTCCTGACCTTTTTTTTTTTTTTTTTTTTTTAACTTATTTTTTATTTAGTACACAGACAAAACATACAACTTCAGGAGATGCTTTTCAGTTACACTTGTCCATTTTCTCATGAAATCCTAACATGTCATTTTACCAAACAACTACACATCCATATCCATACATGTATTATATATACACACACCCTTTCCTTCATACCTACATTAGATAGACATAGACTTACATACATGCATATAACCACACATATAGCAGCCTTCACATCGTTTTTCATCCTTTTTCCTTGATTGACTAACGACTTCTGCAAAAATATAGGTAATTTGCTATACAATAGACAATTGCATTTAAAGTAAAATAAATACATAAAATAAAATTTTAAATAAGAGGTGACTAGAGCCCAGGCATTACCTGCATCACTGGGGCCCATTTTACATCAAATCTATTTGTTTTCAGCTGTAATCTGGCTGTGATTTTTTCCATGATGAAAACATTTTTTAATTTTTGTCTCCACTGATTTATGTTGGGAGGCTGTGGTTTCAGCCAGGATGCTGTTATTGTTTTCTTTGTTATTAATAGTAAAATTCTAAGCAAGGAAATCAAGTCTCTGTCCATGTTGATATCAGGAGCTATACCTAAAATAAAGAGAGAAGGATCCAACATTAGATTGATGCCTAGAATCTGACCTATTTCATTTTGTACATTTTTCCAAAAGTCTACAACTTTTGGGCAGTCCCAAAACATGTGTGTAAAATCCCCCACTTGTCCACATCCCCTCCAGCACAATTCAGAAGTACTGCTGTATTTTGAGGTGATGGATGGAGTGTTAAATTATCGCATTTTGACTTTCCAGTCAAACTCCCTCCACATTGGACTGTTTGTTAATTTATGTCCCTCTTTGAATGATTCCTCCCATTGTTCATCTCTTATTATAATGTTTGTTTCTAGTTCCCATTTTTCTTTAACCCTCATGTTGTTATCTTCATATTCATGTTGCAATGCTTTATACATTTTTGAAATAACACCTTTCTTTGTATCTTTTTCTGTAAATTACATAAATACTTGCTCTATTTCAGAGGGTGCTCTGCAAATTTTATCCCATTCCTTATGGTTCTGAAGATGACTCCTTAATTGTAGAAATTTATAAAAATCTTGTGCAGGTAGACTAAACTCCTTTCTAAGTTGTTCAAAAGACTTCATGTTCTGTCCTTTAAACACTTGTGCTATATAAACCAATCCTTTGTTTGCCCATTTGTTGTATCCTGTACCCATAGTGGAGGGTACAAAATCTGGATTTAATGCTATTTTTGTTGCTCTGCAAGTGGCGTTTGACAGTCCTAATTTCTTTCGTACTATCGACCATATTTTCAACGTTTCTCTAGTGCATTCATTAGTAATCTTAACTCCCCTCTGAGACTTTTCTGACAGAAAGGGAAGCGCAGCTAAAGGTAACCTTGGACATGAGTTCTGTTCCATTCATACCCAAATAGAATCTGTATCATTAGTTATCCACATAATAATAGCCCTGAGCTGTGCTGCCCAGTAATACTTTTTTAAGTTTGGTAAATTTAAACCTCCTTTCTCCTTCGAGCAAAGAAGAACAGTATACTTAATTCTAGCTTTTTTATTTTGCCAAATACATTTTGATATGATCTTGACTAGTGTTTTAAATATGTAATTGGGAACTCTTATAGGCAGCGACTGGAACAAAAATAATAATCTTGGTAAGATATTCATTCTCACCGTTTCTATTCTCCCTATCAGAGTCAGAGGCAGGATTTCCCATCTAGCTATATCCCTTTTGATTTCTCCAATCAATTTTCCATAGTTTGCTTCAAAAAGCTGTGATATGAGAGGGGTAATGATGATACCTAAGTATCTAAACCCATTGTTAGACCATTTGAAATGCACCTTCTTCTCTAGTTCTGCTGGATATTTGCCTGAGAGCATCATAGCTACGGATTTAGACTCATTAATTAAATATCCTGATATTTCTCCATATTCAGCCAAGTTATTTAACAGAGCTGGAACAGATGAGGAAGGTTCACTTATATAGGTTAATATGTCGTCTGCAAATAACGATATTTTGTGTTCCAAACCCCCCTCATCTTTAATTCCTTTTATGTCTTTGTTCATTCTTATTGACTCCGCCAGGGGTTCAACACTAACAGCAAACAGTAATGGACTAAGACGATCACCCTGCCTGACCCCTCTTTTAAGGAAAAAGAAGTCTGAGCAGCATCCATTTACTCTGATTCTTGACTTAGGGTTATTGTAAACTATTTTTACCCAATCTATAAATGTTGTGTTAAACCCAAACTCTGCCAGAGTTTTGTATAAAAAACTCCACTTCACCCGGTCGAAAGCTTTTTGGGCGTCTAGACTGAGTAACATGGTATTCTGTCTGTTATTCTTAGTATATGTTATAACATTCAATGTTCACCTAATATTGTTAGCACTTTGCCTCTCAGGAATAAACCCTGTTTGGTCCGGTTTGATTATTTTCTTTATATTCTTCTGCATTCTCTGTGCTAAAATATTTGTCAATATCTTTAAGTTGTTACATAGTAAGCTAACAGGCCTATAGTTTTCACATAAAGTTGGGTCCTTCCCCTCCTTATGTAAGACTGAAATGATGGCTTCTGACCACGTTGTTGGTGGGTTACCTGATGCTAGAGCAAAATTAAAGACTTTAAATAATACTGGCGTGACTTCATTTATGAGACATTTATAAAATTCCCCCGGGAACCTGTCCGTGCCAGGGGATTTATTATTTTTTAGTTTTTTTATAGTGTCAGATATTTCTTGACATGAAATTGGCTGTGTCATGTCAGTGGCTTCTTCATTTGACAAAGTTGGTAGTTGTAGTTTTTTAAGGAATATCTGTGTTTTGCCTTCTATGTTATCAGAGTCTGAATCATGGTATAGATTTTTGTAGTATTCTGAGAATGCTTCCGCTATATTAGACGGTTTTACCACAAGTTGCTTGGAGTTGGGGTGAATTATTTTTGCTCTCAATGCTACAGTTTAGGATTTTGTGCGCATGTTGTTTGGATACACAGAAAAAGTCTATCCTTGAATAGCTGTCATGTGGATTGGAGTAAAAAGTAAAATCCTTGTTCCTGGGATTAATTTTTCTCCATGGATCAATAAGGCCTAACTCTTTTATAGTGTTATTTAATATTCTGGATTTTTTTGTGATCGAAGTCATCTTTTCTGATGGTAGTCTGTCTAACTTCCCATTTTGTATTGTATTAAAATCCCCTCCCATTATTATCATCCCCTTTGCATCACTAGTAATAACATTGGCTAAGTGTTTAAAGAATGTGTAGGGCATATATATTTACTAAAGATATACTCATATCTCCTATGGAGCCTACTATCATTACATATCGTCCCATTTTATCTTGTATTTCTTTCTCTAAAGTGAATGGTACTAATTTATTTATTAATATGGCTACACCCCTTTTCTTGCCGTATGAGGCATAAAATACATGGTTTACCCATTCCCTATTCAGTTTTTTATGTTCAACCTCGGTTAAGTGTGTTTCTTGTAGAAGAGCTATAGAACATTTCATTTTCTTTACTTGGCTCATTATCTTTTTCCTTTTAATGGGATGGTTTGCACCATGGACATTATATGAAATTATATTTAGCTTATTCATCTGGTTTCATTTTTAACCTTTCAACTCGGCACCTCTGTGAAAAAAGAACAACTGTGCAAAACATAGCACAGCAAAAAAGAACATTAAGCATCTCCTTTAGAACTACAATATAACAAAATAACATGACTCCCAAAAGTCACCTACTCGGAGAGATGTGACAAATTCTCTCTGGTGAATAGCACTATGTGCACATGCAACTTCTTAGGTGTTTCGTAAGTTGCTCCTTACTCAAATTGAGTCTAAATTTCGCTCTTTGTGGCCAACTTTTCTGTCAGCTTCAAATTAGTTTTGCATCATTAACCAGCTCACTATTATTTTTCCATTTCAAGTCCGGCAGATATTCTGGTTGTTTGACTGTTTGTTTTATAACCTTAACTGCCCATACAATTACTTATTATCGTCCATGCTTTGACCCCTTACCTTGTAAAACTATAATGAATAAATGAGTTCACTTGAAAAAGGCATGCATGTCCTCTTCTGTCATACAAGGTTGCCTCCTCTTCTCCCTCCGTCCTGTCACTGTGGTCCAGCTGCCCTGCATCATCACCTTCTGTTGTTTCTCCGTTTCATCCTATGCAACATTGATCCCCATCTGTTTAAACAAAGGCGCTGCCTTCCGTAGTGAAGCAAAAGTCTTAGTCCCAAAGTCCAGAAACACTTTGAGCTGAGCAGGATAAGGAGACTGTGCTTTAACGTTCTTCTCCTTTAGTGCTTTTATTACGTCCCGCACTTGTTTCCTCTTTCTTTGCACCTCAGTCGTGTAGTCTTGGTTGAAGTAAATGGCCCGTTCCACGTATGTAGTCTTTTGTTTCCATGCTTTTTGAATAACATATTCCTTCACCTGATAGTCCAAGAAGCGAACAATAATTGCCCGCGGCGGTGTGGTGTTGTCCCTCGGTTTGGCGACCAGGGAGCGGTACGCTCTTTCAATACGTATATCCATGTCGTCTGAGACTTGTAGTTGTGCGCGAATAAACTCCTTCGTTTTTCTCCGAGCCCTCCGGGATACCATGTATCCTAATATTATTTCTTCTTGACCTTGCTTCTAAATCGTTGCACTTCGCCTCTAACTTAGCCTCTTGGTGTAGGAGAAAAGCCACCGTCCTTTCTAGCCGCGTCACCTTTTCTTCCGTCTCTCCCAACCTTTCATCCATGTTTAGTGTGCGTTTCTCCAGCGAGGCAGTTCTCTCGACCAGTTCTTTCACATTAGTCTCCAGTCTGGTCAAAGCCTTCTTATTTTCGTTTACCACTTCCGAGTGTTCTTGTCTGACCCGGCGTAGCTCCGCTAAAATGATCGAATCCTGCTGGCTGTCACCGCCAGTAGGCGGCTTCGCCGCCAGCATTGCTCCCCTCGTGGAGTCGGTACATGTTACATTCACGCTTTCCTTCTTATTAAGTTTCCCCTTTTTCTCCATCTCTCCTGATTTACTTTCTTTAACTATTGCCC
Organism: Labrus mixtus; assembly: GCF_963584025.1. NCBI lineage: Eukaryota > Metazoa > Chordata > Actinopteri > Labriformes > Labridae > Labrus > Labrus mixtus. Next base: position 11,202,360 of record NC_083626.1, on the reverse strand, counting down.
TTTAGTTTTGTTTGGATTCTGCCGTTAGTTATTAAACATTGGCCAGTTATTAGTTGGCTTTTTGTAGGGCAAAATTTCCCCGTCTACTACAACATGGCGCCACCGGAAGTCTTCCTGAGCTTTTTCAACAACAAAATTCTAGACATCAGAGACAAAATTGGTAACCTCCTGCCCTTACCTGGTGCAGATACGTCTGATATGGCAGAGACAGTTCCAGGACCAGATATTAGTCTAGACTGTTTTTCTTCAATCGACCTTTCAGAACTAAATTCAATTATTTCTGCGTCGAAACCGTCAACCTGTCTTTTAGACCCAATCCCAACCAAGCTGTTTGAGGAAGTCTTTTCCTTCGTTAGCAACTCCATATTAGATATGATCAATATGGCAGGCTATGTACCACAGTCATTTAAAGTAGCGGTAATCAAACCTCTTCTCAAAAAACCTACTCTAGATTCAGGAACTCTAGCTAACTATAGGCTTATATCCAACCTTCCTTTTATCTCAAAGATCCTGGAGAAAGTGGTAGCTAATCATTTGTGTGACTTTCTCCATGACAACAGTTTATTTGATTAGTTTCAGTCAGGATTTAAAGTCCACCATAGCACTGAGACTGCATTAGTTAAAGTTACAAACGATCTACTTCTAACTTCAGACAGGGGACTTCTCTCTGTGCTCATCTTGTTAGATCTTAGTGCTGCTTTTGACACTATTGACCATCAAAAAGCGTGTTGGCTTCTCTGCACTGGCTCCTTATACAATAAATGTATAGGGAGCCTGGCTCTAAATGGCCAGGCACCATCTTATCTTAAGGAGCTACTAGTGCCGTACTACCCTTCGAGAACATTACAGTCTCAGAATGCGGACCTGCGAGTGGTGCCTACAGTCTCTAAATGTACTATGGGAGGTAAAGCCTTTAGTTATCAGGCTCCTCTCCTCTGGAATCGTCTTCAATTTAGGGCTGGCGCTGGTTTAGACCAGCTCTTAGTTATGCTGCTATAGGCTTAGACTACCGGGGGAACTGGCACCTTGAGCTCCTCTCTCTCTCTCTCTCTGTGCATATACAGTACATCATATTACTGCATGTATCTATCTGTAAATCTCAGTCACTAACCACCTACTTTCCTGGGAGCTCTTGAGCTCTCTTAGGCTCCTCGAGATTGTTGGTTGACGGCCTGCCAGAACAACCTTTTACCTGCTTTTTGTAACATAACAAAGAGTAAGGTCTTTTACCTGCTTTCTGTAAAGTGTCTCGAGATAACACTTGTTATGAGTTGACGCTATACAAATAAAAATTGATTGATTGATGTAGAGGAGGCTGAGGAGGAGGATGTGGATGAGGATATAGGTAGTATCTCTGCAGACTCCTCACAGCCCGGACACAAACTTTTCAAACTCCTCCCCTCTGGCAGGCGTTACAGAACACTGTACGCCAAAACAACACAGAACAGTTTCTTCCCCCAGGCTGTCACTCTGATGAACGCTAAACAGTCACAGAGTGTCAGACCTGCCGTGGTGAAATGACTCTAAACCAAACCGTCACTGTGAATATACATATATGTATATATATATTATTTTATTTAAATGATCAATATACGCACACTTATTTATGTAAATACTGTAATTGACATCTTAATTGACCCATCTGTCACATAACTGCATTATACTTATTATCATGTTACTTCAGCATATTTTGCACTATTCACCACTGCACTGTTTCATGTTTAGTCATGTAAATATTAGTCTTTTATTATGTTTATTGTTGATATTTAATGTAGTACCTGTACATAAGAGAGCACAGTTCACCAAAGTTAAATTCCTTGTGTGTGTAAGCATACATGGCCAATAAATCTGATTCTGATTCTGAATAATGTCACCTATATTATAGGTGATGAGATGATTTCTTTCTCAGCTGATTTGTGAGCACGGTGGAGCACAGGACAGACAAACAGAAGTGAAGACGAGTTCTGCTGCTCGGAGACGTTTGAACCGTCCAGCTGAGTGTGTTGATGTCCCAGATTAAAGTCTATTGATTTATCTGCTCTGTGAGGCAGACAGGCTGCAGGATTTACAGAAACATTAGTGAGTGAGTCGCCACACAGGGAGGTCAGGTTCAAAGGTTGTTTGTTAATATACACTTCCACAGTTTGGCAGCACATTCCTTCATTTCTCTTCATGAAAAACAAACAGGCTGCTAATTGGACGGGCAGATTCTGGGAGACACAGGAAATTATAACCATGGAGAGGGTAACATGAGAGTCTGCTATATTTCCTGAAGAACTTCCTTTAATTTCACTCTCTGACCTCTGCTGTTTTCTTGATCATCAGGCGACACGGTGACATTCACTCAGACCATGTGTAGAGGGCATGGTTACCTCAGGAAGAGCTATGAAGCAGGCAGAGGTGACATGATCCTGATGTGTCTGTGTGTGTGTCTGTGTGTGTGTGTGTGTGTGTGTGTGTCTGTGTGTATGTGTGTGTGTCTGTGTGTGTGTGTGTGTGTGTGTGTGTGTGTGTGTGTGTGTGTGTGTGTGTGTGTGTGTGTGTGTCCACAACCTCCAGTGTTTAAAGATGAAGCCGATGCTGAAGAGAAAAATCCTGCAGTTCCTCGAATGTCCACTAGAGGCTGGCTGCAGAAGAACAGGAAGTCACATGTGTGTGTGAGGGACGAATTATGAGTTCTTACTTTTTTTATTTAGGGGTCTTTTTTTCCAATTTCTCAACATCACCGAGACTTCTCATTGTGTATCACTCCGCCTCACACAGGTTAACACTCTGGTTACACGATCAATTCAAACATTCTCATAAAAGATGGCCATGCAAGGTGACAGCGGCATGCATGGTGACAGTTTTGAGTATCTTACCCATCTCAGGCATTCAGCCTGCAAAATTTACAGCCGAGTGACTTTACTAAACATCAGGCTACAAAAACTGTGACACTCGGTTATAATTTGGACTTATTACGCCAGCACAGGATCTTATCGGAAACTACGACGACAGTCGCCCGTGAGGGGAGGAGGCGAAAGCGATGTGAACGTAAACAAAAGAGGGGGAAGAGAGCCGGGATCCATGCTAGGCTAAAGGCTAACCCCTCCAGACCTGCAGTACCGCCGCTCCTACTCTCCAACGTCCGCTCCCTGGAAGACAAGCTGGACGAGTTACGTCTGCTGAGAGAAACCAGCAGACAGTTGAAACACTGCTGTGTCTTTGATTTGATGGAAACACGGCTCCAGGACAATATACCAGACTCAGTCATACAGCTGGAGGGGATGACGTCATTCTGGGCAGACAGAGAGGCAGCTACCTCTGGTGAGAGCCGAGGTGGGGGCCTGGTGTGAAAACACCTCGTTAGCACACACTGCTCTCAGATGGCAGAGTTCTATGTGATTATAGTTGTTGTTTACATAGCTCCTAGCGCTAATGCCAAAGTTAATGCTAACGAGGCACTCGGAGGGCTACATGATGCTATCAGTGAGCTCCTGACTAAACACCCCGACAGCTTTGTATTGGTTGTAGGGGATTTTAACCACACCAGTTTAAAGGCTGTTCAAGCTATATGTTGACTTTAAAACCAGAGGTGATAACATGCTGGACCTGGTGTATACAAACTCCTCAGATGCATACAAGCAGGGTTTTTCCTGCATAGAGAATTCTTTGGCGCCCCCCAAAGAGGTTTTACCCAGCGCCAAAGGAAAATCACGAGCGGCAAAAGAAAAAAAAGACGATTCAAATTGCAAATCAAATCCTCTCTGAATGTATTTAAATATCAATACATCAAACGACTGTTGAACAATCAGAACATAAACTTAAATACGACGTCTCTGACTTCTAGCAGTCATCTCCCCTCTCATTCGTTTACGCATGTGGCTCGTGCTGGATAGCCAGCTGATTGACTGTTCGTTTCTTTTGACTGGTTCCGGACGCTCCGCTGACACCCACAAGCTAAATGAGGGTTGATTTTCCATTTGGCGAGTTAATTTCAAAGAGTAATGCTCTTCATGGCGGTAAATATTTATCCCAACAGTCATGTTAAAATTATACTAAACTGCGTATGATGTAGCTGCGACTACTTGTCCCTGCTCCTCTGCTGTCTGCAGACGGGTCATCGCGGGGGCACGCCGAGACACACCAACATACATGGCTGCAAACGCACGCACACACCGGAACGCCGACCACCGCGCGCACCTGTTGACTTGTAGTGCAACAGAACACGGTTGATCCGCTATCCGTATGGACCGAGTCGGGAACGCACGTTCAACTTTTCTCCGTCCACTTCCACCGTGTCTCAATTTCCTGATCTGATCAAATGATCCAAATGATCTGTGACTAAAATCTGTGATTATTTGACATAATACCTTAACTCAAATAAATGTACTTAAACACAATTTAAAGGAAAAGAGCAGACATCATAGGAAGAGGGTGAAATGCACTGGCAGGATGTGACCTCCCCTCTCCCAATCTCATTACACCCCATTCCCTCAAAATCCCTCTTCTCCCATGTTTCACTGTTGCAATAAAAAAAATCTTTACCAGATTTAATTGGGGTTTCAGTAACTAAAGCATAATGATAATATTTATAAAATGGTCAGAAATAACAGGAAATGCACAGATTTCTGTCAAATAAGGTAATACAGACTCATAGACTATACTGTAATACGTGAGTCGAACGTTTACTACAGCGCGTATAGTCCCCCCCCCCCCCCAAAGGCCCATTCTGAGCCAGGAAAAACCCTGACAAGGCAACCCCCCGCCCACATCTCGGCCGTTCTGATCATCTATCTGTTATGCTGGTGCCTGCTTACAAACCACTACTGAAGCGCAGCACGCCAGTGAAAAATAAAATCAGGACCTGGCCGGAGGGGGCAGCCTCAGCACTTTAGGACTGTTTCATACATACCCACTGGGAGGTTTTCAAGACAGGAGCCTCCCAGGGAGATCAGATAGACATTGATGAGTATCCTGAGGCGGTAACCGACTACATTTCAAAGTGCACAGAGGATGTCACTGTAATTAAGACCTTCACTGCATGTGGCAACCCTAAACCCAGGATGACTACAGAGGTGCGCTCTCTGCTGACAGCCCGAGATGTAGCCTTCAGGGCTCAGCTAGGTCTGCGCTCTCTAAGGGTATCAAGGCTGCGAAAGGCACCTACGCAGAGAAAATCCAGGGACACCTCTGTGACACAGCAAATACCAGGCAGGGAGTCCAAGTCCAGGCAGGGGGTCAACGATGATGATGCTTCTCTTCCAGACAGGCTCAACAACTTTTCTTTGCACGCTTTGAAGCAACAAACCCGACAACCACAGGGAGGGATGGTACTTCTCCACCATCACCAGCAATCACTGTCAATGCAGCGGACACACGCAGGACCCTAACCAGGGTCAACCCACGAAAAGCGTGGGGCCCGGATAACATTCCGGGACGTGTGCTCAGAACCTGCGCTGGTGAGCTAGCAGATGTCCTGACTGACATCTTCAACATCTCCCTCAGTCAGGCCATCGTCCCCAGATGCTTCAAAACATCCACTATAAAAGCAGTAGCAAAGAAACCAGTAGTATCCTGTCTTAATGACTACCGCCCCGTCACACGTCACAAATCGTGATGAAGTGTTTTGAGCGGCTTGTCAAACCACACAGCCAGCCTCCCTGCATCACATGACGCCCACCAGTTCACTTATTGTCCCAACCGCTCGACAGACGACCCAATATCCACCACCTTGCACTCAGTCATCACTCATCTGGACCAGAAAGACACCTACGCCAGAATCCTGTACATTGATTTTAGCTTTAATACCCTCATCCCAGAGACTTATAGAGAAGCTCCTCCTACTCGGCCTGAACCCCACCACGTGTCTCTGGATCCGGGACTTTCTGACAGAGAGACCCCAGTCTGTCCGTGTCGGAAACTACACCTCCAACTCCATCACGCTGAGCACTGGATCTCCTCAAGGCTGTGTACTCAGTCCATTGCTAACATACGACATGAGGGGAACCAGATCATCAAGTTCGCCGATGACACCACAGTAGTGGGACTCATTCACAGAAATGAGGAATCAATGTACAGGGAAGAAGTTAAACACCTAGAGGGCTGGTGCAGAGAAAATAATCTGGTGCTCAATTGGGATAAAAACGGAGGAAATGATTATCGACTTCTGGAGGTCACAGCCCGAGCACACTTCGCTCAGCATCAGTGGCCGTGCAGTGGAGAGAGTGGAGCAGACCTGCAGGACCTAAGCTGGAATAAGAACACCTCAGGGATCACAAAACAGGCCCAGCAGAGACTGCACTTCCTGAAGAAGCTGGAACAAGCCTCTCTCCCGATCAGCATCCTCAAAACTTTCTATAGAGGTGTGGTTGAGAGCGTTCTGACGTACTGTCTCTCGACATGGTACTCCAGCTGCAGTATGTCAGACAAAAGAGCCCTGCAGAGGATAGTCAGGGGAGCTGAGAGGGTCATCTGAGTTTCCCTCCCCTCTGTCCAAGAACTCTTCCTGAGCCGCTGCAGGAGAAGGGTACTGAACATCGTAAGGGACACCTCCCACCCTCTCCATAAATTATTTGAGCTGCTGCCATCAGGAAAACGGTTCCGGAGCTTAAAAGGCAGGACCAACAGACTGATCAACAGCTTCCTACCACAAGCTGTTAGATTGCTGAACTGCTGATCTGGTTCATGCACACTCCTGCACTTCAGGCTTAGCCTTAGTTATAGTTTTAGATTATAAATATCTTGGGGATTATAGTCACTAGCACCTAATTCACAGGCTGTTATGGACATTTTACCCTGAAATCAATGAGATGTAGGTGTGTGTGTGTGTATGTGTTTGTGTGTGTGTGTATTTTAATTGTGTCTTATTTATTTTATTTTTATTTTTTTGGATCCTGATGATGAGAAACGCTCTCTCATTTTGCTTGCACTACTGTTGTATGTACAACTAAATGACAATAAAGCTTTGAATTGAATAAATGTAAGTTTATCTGTAACTGGTCTGTTGTAACCATGGGAACAAACAGAAATATGTTTGGGTTGCTTGGCAACAGTCGAGTTCCAGCTCTATGTGTCTGTGCATTGTGTCTGTTTGTGTGTGTGTGTGTGTGTGTGTGTGTGTGTGTGTGTGTGTGTGTGTGTGTGTGTGTGTGTGTGTGTGTGTGTGTGCGTGTGTGTGTAGTATTGAGTATCTGTGTGTGTTAATGGCGTTTGTGTCTCTGGAGATCTGTGAGCACTGAGCGGAGTAATTAAGTTAACCTACACATTTTAATGTAAACATGTTTGTAATTATATTTTGTGTGTTTCTGCTGTGACACACACAGCGTCACAAATCAGTGTGTGTGTAGAGTTAGCTCCATCTCAATATTCATGAATGCACACAGAAGGATTCACAAATGTATTTGGTTGTATGTATGAGGCTTCTACAGGTTTGATCTCATCTTTGTCTCTGTGCTCATGTTGCACCCATGAAATGACCAGGACTCTTCCGTTTTGCAACTTTTTTCTTCCCGGTGCTGTATTTTTTTATGATTATCTCTCTTAAGAAGCATCGGGTCCTCACAACAAAAACGGCATACATGCGCTCTTGACCACAACCCCGACTATATACGTCACCTCTGCACGCAGGCCGATGACGTCATATATCAAAACCAAAAAACAATATTAAAAGAGTTAATAACAACTTTTTAATTTCTGTGTAAACTAACATGAAATGACAGTACCTGTATGTTTTTTTAATTAACAAGTTAAACAAATGTGAAATAATATTATATCAAGTACTTTCTAACTTATAGTGTAGTGTGCTTTCTTCTGTCAAATTGAATTGCATACAAATATTTCTAGGTTGCAACACTCAGACGTGATCTGACTCTTTACACACCTCGTACCTGACATGTGACCATAATATGTGCAGACGGGCTCATTATGTTGATTAAGATAAGATAAGATAAGATAAGATATACTTTATTCATCCCAGCAGGGAAATTTAGGTGTTCCAGCAGCCAGCATACATACAAACACACAACACAACACATATATACATACATATCCCACCCATACAAAAAAACATGAGCCCACAATACAGTTTGATATATGATATATGCAACTCAGGCTAAAGTTTAAAAGTCTAAATATCTTCTGTCCTTACTTAAAGGGGAGTCGTTATAAAGTGCAATTGCAGTAGGTAAAAAAGTATTTTTAAATCTGTCCTTTTTGCAGCTTAGCTGCTGTAGCCTCCCACTAAAAACACTCTTTTGTTCACACGCGAGATTGTGTAAGGGATGCATGTTATTGTCCATAATGTTCAACAGTTTCTGTATCATCCTTCTCCCCATCACCACCTCCAGGGGCTCCACAGCAGTCCCCAGCCCTCCTAATCAGCTTGTTAAGCTTTTTAGAGTCACAAGCCCTGATGCTGCTGCCCCAACAGACGGCTGCAAAGAAAATGGCACTTGCCACAACAGTCTGATAAAACATGGATAACATTTTGCTAAACACATTAAAAGACCTAAGCTTCCTCAATAAGTAGAGTCTGCTCTGACCCTTCTTGTAGACAGCCTCTGTGTGGTGCTTCCAGTCCAGTTTATTGTTCATGTGCACCCCCAAGTATTTATAGCACTCCACCACCTGTACCTCATCCCCAAGGATAGAGATGGTGCTTAGCTCAGGCCTGTCCCTCCTAAAGTCCACCACCATTTCCTTGGTCTTTGTTAGATTTAACACCAGGTGGTTCTTCCCACTCCATGCAACAAAATTATCCACCAGCATCCTGTATTCTGTCTCCTCTCCACCACTGATACACCCTACTACCGCATTATCGTCTGAGAACTTCTGTAAGTGACAAGCCTCAGAGTTATACTGGAAGTCTGAGGTGTATAGTGTGAAGAGGAAAGGGGACAGCACAGTCCCCTGCGGCGCTCCTATGCCACTGACCGCCCGCTCAGACACAGACCTCCCCAGCCTCACAAACTGTGGTCTGTCAGTCAGGTAATCCATGATGTTGTGGTGGTGTCTACCTGCATCAGCTCCAGCTTCTCACATAGCAGTACTGGCTGTATGGTGTTAAAAGCACTTGAAAAATCAAAAAACATAATCCTCACAGTGATATCAGACTTGTCTAGGTGAGAGTGGGCTCTGTGGAGTAGGTAGATGATGGCGTCCTCAACCCCCACCCTTGGGCAGTATGCAAACTACAATGGGTCCAGGTAGCTGGTCACCTGTGGTCTCAGGTGGGCCAAGACCAGCCTCTCAAGTACCTTCATGATGTGCGATGTTAGGGCAACTGGTCTGTAGTCATTGAGGACAGAGGGAGAGGGTTTCACTACACACTGCAGCATACTGCCCTCTACAGGAAATTTCTTTTTAACTTTAATCAGTTGAAAGTCTTTTTTAATCTAGAATATGTTCATTAAACGGATAGAATCTCATACTGGAAACATAATTCAGAGTGAACTCAAACTGTTTTACTCTACAGTCTATCTGTTGTTTTGAGTACAGCAGAGGATTGTGGGTAGGGAGGTTGGTTTTGTGATTACAAGTTAAAAAATAATTTCTCTGTCAATAATAAAAAATTAAATGAACAAAGTCCTCCAAGTCTCAGTGAAGACTTGTCAACCTCCTGTCCTTATACAAGACCATTCACAGCTATACATTCTATAACTATAAGATCGATAACTTTCAGATCTATGAAATTAAGATCTAGAACTGATGATTCCAGTGGAGAGGGACCTCCAATAGTACATTTAGAGACTGTACCACGAGCAGGCCTGATAACTGAAGGCTCTACCTCCCATAGTACATTTAGAGACTGTACCACAAGCAGGCCTGATAACTGAAGGCTCTACCTCCCATAGTACATTTAGAGACTGTACCACGAGCAGGCCTGATAACTGAAGGCTCTACCTCCCATAGTACATTTAGAGACTGTAGGTACCACGAGCAGGCCAGATAACTGAAGGCTCTACCTCCCATAGTACATTTAGAGACTGTACCACGAGCAGGCCTGATAACTGAAGGCTCTACCTCCCATAGTACATTTAGAGACTGTACCACGAGCAGGCCTGATAACTGAAGGCTCTACCTCCCATAGTACATTTAGAGACTGTACCACGAGCAGGCCTGATAACTGAAGGCTCTACCTCCCATAGTACATTTAGAGACTGTAGGTACCACGAGCAGGCCAGATAACTGAAGGCTCTACCTCCCATAGTACATTTAGAGACGGTACCACGAGCAGGCCTGATAACTGAAGGCTCTACCTCCCATAGTACATTTAGAGACTGTACCACGAGCAGGCCTGATAACTGAAGGCTCTACCTCCCATAGTACATTTAGAGACTGTACCACAAGCAGGCCTGATAACTGAAGGCGCTACCTCCCATAGTACATTTAGAGACTGTACCACGAGCAGGCCTGATAACTGAAGGCTCTACCTCCCATAGTACATTTAGAGACTGTACCACAAGCAGGCCTGATAACTGAAGGCTCTACCTCCCATAGCACATTTAGAGACCGTAGGTACCAAGAGCAGGTCTGATAACTGAAGGCTCTACCTCCCATAGCACATTTAGAGACCGTAGGTACCAAGAGCAGGTCTGATAACTGAAGGCTCTACCTCCCATAGCACATTTAGAGACCGTAGGTACCACGAGCAGGTCTGATAACTGAAGGCTCTATCTCCCATAGTACATTTAGAGACTGTACCACGAGCAGGCCTGATAACTGAAGGCTCTACCTCCCATAGTACATTTAGAGACCGTAGGTACCACGAGCAGGCCTGATAACTGAAGGCTCTACCTCCCATAGTACATTTAGAAACCGTAGGTACCACGAGCAGGCCTGATAACTGAAGGCTCTACCTCCCATAGTACATTTAGAGACCGTAGGTACCACGAGCAGGCCTGATAACTGAAGGCTCTACCTCCCATAGTACATTTAGAGACCGTAGGTACCATGAGCAGGTCTGATAACTGAAGGCTCTACCTCCCATAGCACATTTAGAGACCGTAGGTACCACGAGCAGACCTGCATTCTGGGAGCGTAATGTTTTACAGGGGTAAAATGTTGTTAAGATAAATGATACAGAGATCTAAACAGTCCGGTCCAGTTCATTTTAAATCATCAATTTTCTTGTGATAAAGAGGGTGAACTGACAGTGACCAAGTGATTGTACTTTGTGATATCACATCCAACAGTTTCTATTGGCTCTGGTTTTATTAAATACTACAATAAAACAATGAAAAAAACAGGACTCCTCTGATGGGACAGAGCTGCTCACACACTGTGACGGACTGCCACCTGCTGGTCAAGAGGGGGAACAGCAGGACTGAGTTATAAAGAGGATTACAGAGGAATCTGTAGCCAACTAAAATCAATCTTTAAAACAGTCATAATTTTCTTTTTGTTTATGTTTGATCAGCTGTAATCTCACAGAAGATTGTGTTTCTCTACTGATTACATAACAAGTGTTTTATTCTTTTATCTGGTTATAATGACATCTGTGTTCATAACAACATACGCGCACACACACACACACACACAGAGACACACACACACACACAGACACACACACACTCAGAGACACACAGACACACACAGACGCAGACACACACACACAGACACACATACACACACACACACACACACACACACACACACACACACACACACATACACACACACACACACACACACACACACACATTAAATAATCAGACAGACATTCATCGGGTTTTATTATTTAATTATTAAACATTTGTTTGATTTTAAAATGATTTTTTTATAAAAGTACCCAAAAAAATAAAAATAAACAGATTATTTCAACAAACATTTACACCTTTACATGGCTATGACATCATCATTACAGCTACTGTCACCTGTTCAAGGTCACTTGGCCAGAGAGACACTTCCTGTTCACACATGGAGGATAAATAAACAAAATCAAAATTAACTTTTAAATAAAGTTTGTAGGAGGAGCTGACTCTGCACAGAGTGATTAACAGTCCTCAGATCCATTACTTCATCGCCAAGGCAACCAACAGTCGGCATCCCAGAATGCCCCTCTCTAAGGCCCCCTTACAGCCGGAAAAGATGAAATTAATTAGGCTGCTTTAATCAGTGAAAAAGAACATGATTGTGATGTCACAGTGTGTGTGTGTGTGTGTGTGTGTGTGTGTGTGTGTGTGTGTGTGTGTGTGTGTGTGTGTGTGTGTGTGTGTGTGTGTGAGAGAGAGAGAGAGAGAGAGAGTGTGTGCGTATGTGTGTGTGTGGTATGGCGTGCGGAATGGTTCATCACATGCACGCCGGACATACGCACGTACGTTGTCTAAGTAGTACACGCAGCCTGACTTATAGACGCACATGTGATTTTTCACCCGGAGTTTCTCCTCCAGCCTCCTCGTATTTATTCTGCAGAAAGTCAGAGTGAGCTGATGTGAGAACGCAGCAGGATATAATCAGGAGAATTCACCTGGAGCCAGTGGGAGGGGGTGGTGATGTTTATTCCCTGTGATCGTTGCACATCCATAGACTGTCTGCACGCCACCTCTATCAACTCCGTGCTCTAATCAACCTGCTGCTGCATGTTTCCTGTTCTCCAGTTTGTTCTTCTCCACTCTTTAGTTCACATTGAGATTCTCTTCAACGACATGTAGCATTGATACAAACACACATATTCTCATTATAGAGTCCTATGGAGGACTCTGATGCTTCTTATGTCACATCTTACCTCAGGAGACTCCGCCCCCTCCTGACAGGGATAGCCCCCCCCCCCCCCCCCCCTCTAAGATGGATAGTCCCCCGCTGTGAGGATCATATATGAACAGGTCGGGAGAATCTCCGGAGCGGTCCTCCTGTAATTATCTAGATATTATCCGGAGTGCAGATGTGAAAACGGCTTATTATTGTTATATATCTACTCTGACATAGAATTCTATTATTTCTGCTCAAGTATGTTCATCACACCTGAGCGTCTGTCATAAATATAAAGTCATTTAGACATCATGACTTTAATATCATATTCATATCTATATTTTAATTATTTATGTAAACGGAAGAAATATTAATCAGAAACTTAAATCCAATGGAGGATAGGGTGTGTGTGTGTGTGTGTGTGTGTGTGTGTGTGTGTGCGTGTGTGTGTCTTAGGGGTGACCTTCAATCATAAAACCTTCGATGATTCGTTGGTCATAGCATCAGTCGACTTCCAGTCTCTCAGCCGAGCACTCAGTCGGGTGTTTAATGTTTAACTTTAAACAGATTTCTCTCTCTTGGTATAAATACCTTATTAATACTTCAGTTCTAAAAACCACTCGTACTTTAAAACACTCTCCTTAGTATGAACATGAAGAAATCACCCTGAAGGACTGATAGAAGCAGAACAGGGGGAGGCACCTCCTTTCAACAAAGGCTCTCATAGGCTGTGATGAGGTGTCATCAAAGGGTCAGCAGTATTTGGAACAGTTCAGTGGCTCGTTATGGACGTGATGAGGGTGTCACTGGATTTAAATCATGAGAACTTGTTTTGGTGGATTATCATGATCCGGAGAGTTCAGTTAATCTTCAGATGGTTAAAATACAGTGTGTGTCGCTGGTCTGACAGATGTGTAGATTGTAGCTGCTGTGGTGGTCTGACAGATGTGTAGATTGTAGCTGTGGTGGTCTGACAGATGTGTAGATTGTAGCTGTGATGGTCTGACAGATGTGTAGATTGTAGCTGCTGTGGTGATCTGACAGATGTGCAGATTGTAGCTGTGGTGGTTTGACAGATGTGTAGATTGTAGCTGCTGTGGTGGTCTGACAGATGTGTAGATTGTAGCTGTGGTGGTCTGACAGATGTGTAGATTGTAGCTGCTGTGGTGGTCTGAGAGATGTGTAGATTGTAGCTGCTGTGGTGGTCTGACAGATGTGTAGATTGTAGCTGCTGTGGTAGTCTGACAGATGTGTAGATTGTAGCTGTGGTGATCTGACAGATGTGTAGATTGTAGCTGCTGTGGTGGTCTGACAGATGTGTAGATTATAGCTGCTGTGGTGGTCTGACAGATGTGTAGATTGTAGCTGCTGCGGTGGTCTGACAGATGTGTAGATTGTAGCTGATGTGGTGGTCTGACAGATGTGTAGATTGTAGGGGTGTAACGATACACAAAAATTTCGGTTCGGTACGGTTCCAAGTTTTGAAGCTTCGGTTCGGTACATTTTCGGTACAGTAAAGGGACCTGATGCAACACTTTTTTTCTTTATTAGGAACATTTAGAATTTCCCTTTTACACATTGGGCTAAGTGCAGCATCGACAGGTCAGACTTGTACACCTGCTCAGGTTACTTTTCAATAACATTTTAAATTAAACATTGTAAAAAAAAAAAAAAAATGAACTTATGCTGCATCCTTCAACCAAAAGAGTCTCCAATAAATAAAAGATATGAATGAAATAAAGTATTTTAGAATGAAATGAAGTAATTAATATAGCCTATATGTAAAAAACTATTTCTTTTAAATTACACTGACACCTTTTAGTTGAGGAAGGCAACAGTTTTTTGAATGCCCTTTGAGCACATAATAAAGCTAATCACATCTGGGACAGTATAGTTTCATCGCAGAACTACTAATATTTCCCTCTGTCGATATAAGAACTTTAACGGCATTTGTTATGGCTTTGGCCAGTTCAGAATTACTAGCAAAAGGCTGTCTGTTGGGGAGGGAGGGTGTTCATTCTATCATGCTGCAGGTTATGCTCCCACACATACGTGTCTCCCCCTCCCCTTTCATGCAACAGCGCTGTTGGAGTGGGATCATCGCTGAAAATGAAGACGAAACTTAAGAGTAAGTCCGTAAAAAGAACTCCTTCCCGGTTATATGCAACTGTCCAAACCGACAGGGCTCGAGGAACTAGTAATCTGCACAGTTTGCACAGTTTATGTTTGAACTTTTTTACAAGTTACTAACTCAACGTTGTGTCCCATATCCGCGGCCGCAGCCTTCCTTCACACTGAGGTGTGCTTCCGCTTTGCGGCCCGTGTGGGAACACAGATTAAAGAACTTCTGTTCCGAGCGTACTCGGATCGGTCCGCGTGCGAGCCCCCCCTGTACCGAAACGGTCCGGTCCGAGTACGTGTACCTTTATACCCCTAGTAGATTGTAGCTGTGGTGGACTGACAGATGTGTAGATTGTGGTGGTCTGACAGATGTGTAGATTGTAGCTGCTGTGGTGGTCTGACAGATGTGGTGGTCTGACAGATGTGTAGATTGTAGCTGCTGTGGTGGTCTGACAGCTGTGGTGGTCTGACAGATGTGTAGATTGTAGCTGCTGTGGTCTGACAGATGTGTAGATTGTATCTGCTGTGGTGGTCTGACAGATGTGTAGATTGTAGCTGCTGTGGTGGTCTGACAGATGTGTAGATTGTGGTTGCTGTGGTGGTCTCACCCGCACTGGACCGTCAGTGTGCCTGCTGTATTGGACTCGTGTAATCTGGTGTAATATGTTTATAAGGTCACCTTAAAGTAGATTTAACAAGTGAGAAAAAGGATGGATCAAGTTCTATCAGAGAATAAATTGTTATTCCAAGATTAGAAGACAAACCATTTAATGATGCGTTTAAACTGAAATGAGAATGTGGATCAAAGAGAGCAAAAAACAACAACAAAACTTTAAACTATCAGTCGACTATAAGAGAAATCTGATGAATCAGGCTGGAAATCCTTAGTCGGGGACAGGCCTAGTGTGTCTGTGTGTTTGTGTGTGTGTGTCATTATGGCTGTCAGAAGGCTGTCAAGCCCCACACACACTCTTACAAACAGTCAGGTTAGGTGGCGTGGCTTGTGATGTCATAACCTGGCGTGCAGGTTGACGATCACTCCGTCCTCAGGTAGGTCTTTGATTGGCAGGTCGCTCAGGTCTCCTCCTCCTGCTCCGATGTCGGTGCTGTCACAGCTGCTGTGAGGAGACTGAGGAGGAGGCGTGTACAGCACACTGGCCAACAGGAAGAACATCATCCCCAACACCTGTGGACAGGTGACAAGTAGGAGCCAGCTAAGAGGTCAACAGCAGCTCAAAGAATGATAATAAAAATCATACTATCAGTGTGTATTATTACTATTGTGACCTTATAGATGATGCCTGCGATCAGTGTGTATCGGCTCATGGCTGAGTTGTGGTACAGGTAACAGGAGCCCTGCTCTCCACACTGATCCTGCCACAGCAAACAGGACAGATCGATGACAGAGCCGAACGCTATCGGTCCAGGAATACCTCCTGAACAAACAGAGACAGGACAGGTCATTATATCTTTAATACTTTTAGATACCACTTGTTTTCAAACAATTAAAAAAGGCCAATTATCTTGTTTGAAATTGAGTATATGCTGCTGGGGATCAGCACCCCAAGACCACCGCCTTCGCCTGCAGTTCACAATCCTCCCGACCCCAATGCCCATTCTGTTGGTGGTGGGTACACAGAGTGTACACAAAGTCCATGTTGTTTCATCGGGTTGAACCCGATTGGGCCCCATGGTATATTCATCGAAGTTTAGTTTATTGTAAGTGTGGTTCAGTCCAGGGGGTCAATGACCGGCCCTTTTTTCAGTTGGAGGTGGATGTTAGAGCATGTTGTGGAAACTGTAACATTGAGTGTTGACATTCAGTGACAGAGGTGTTGTCGTTGAGTATTCCTACTTTGGCGGTGTGTTCTGCATATTTGAAGTATGTTGTGACGGGTCAGGGATGAAACAGTCATTTGTGTTTGGGGCTCTGGTGATCTTGATGATAGTTGGAGGGACGCAAGCGCCAAGTTGATTATGAGTGCAATTCCGATAACTTTGTAGAGATCCAGCATCAGTGACATTAGACAGACGGTAGAAAGAAAACTTGGTATGCAAATATTCCAATCAAACACTTATACAGGCAGGACCAAAGAGACAGAAGGGCGAGGATGTGACGGCGCCATGGAAGACTGACTCGGTGTCGTCACAGCAGAGCGGTATCAAAGAGGTCTTTATTTCTTTGATTTCTATTCAAATAATATCTTAGTTTATAATTCTGGTCTTGACCCTAAGTAAAGAATCTGTGTTAAACCAGGAAAAATAAGACAGGGACCTACCAAATGTGCGAACCACGATCCACTGTATGCCCAATCCAAAGGACCTCTGACTGTCTGGAACGCACCTGTACAGAGCAGACAGGTGAGACACACAGATGAGACAGTAATAGTCTATATATACTGATGGGAGTGACAGAGAACCTTTCCAGACTCCTCGTGTATCCAGTGGTCACGATAAAGATGAATACTTTCTTTACGTGTTGTTTTTGTGTACAGCCAAAAAAAAAGATATTCACACGTCCCTCTCAGAGTAGGGGTTTGAGTATGTGTGAAATTTAAAAGTTTAGACTTTTGCAGCCCCTTCCTTGAACAAGTGAAACAGTAAGCTGATGAATCTGGAGACAGACATTTTTCAATAAGAGGACACGGAAACCTGACTGAGGTTAATATTCACCACGTCAGAGGTGAGGCCACCAACGACCGTCCAATCACACAACAGTTTGAATACCACCTCAGAGAGCGATCACAGTACTGCAGTCAGGAGGCAGACGGTGAATGTTTGAATCATCACTCACCGGAGTGTTTCTCTACCTGGTGGACTCACCTGAGTGTGGCGGTCAGAGCGGGTATACTGCTGAGGAAGGTGAAGAGGATGAGGATGAAGAAGAGGAAGAGAAACGCCGGCATGTGGTGACACGAGCTGCTACACTTTCCTGCCAGAGCGAAACCTTTGTCTGCCTGAGACACATTACTGACAACACAGGTACATCCAGAGTACACCTGGAGACAGAAAGAGAGAGAGATGTAAACGTATGTTTCCCATTCCAATAAATTTATTAGAAATGTATTTTTTTTCTATTGAATGTGCACGTAAGCTTCACCAATGTGTGTCAGGTGTGGGCATGTTCACCTGTCTGCCTGATGGGTGCTGGGTGTGGTTGATTAAGCTGCAGCCGGCGTGACAAGGGGAGTAATACATGACTCCATCAGCTCCACACACAGGGTTATACACCTCCCTGACACACCTGCAGTCAGAGTTACAGGCCACGGACAGAGACTGCTGCAGGGAGGAGCTGCTGACAGGGGAAAGGAGGGGGAGGAGGGGGAGGGGAGGGGGGTGAACTTTAAAACATCACTCTGTAACTCCTCCTCCTTCAGTCGTCTCTAAGTCGATCTAATAGAACAATAACCTCCAACAGGGAGAGTCTCTCTCGTGTCCACAGAGCGCCCCGCTCGCCTGTTTTCAGCACTATGTAACTTTGTCAGCGGGTCGAGGTCATCTGGTGAGAAGTGCGTACCTCTTTATGGCGCTAGCTCACACAGCAGCAGATACAAAGCAGTTAGCCCGTCTCTGTACTGTTTGATACAAAGAAATCAATAAATCTATCTGACACCAAAAAGTCGTCTCTCTCCTCGTCCATGTTCAAGTTAGCTTCATAAGTTTGAATCTTACAAACCAATCTCAGCTAGCATGTTATAAATGAGCCTCTTCAATGGAGACATTCATTCCTAACCCTCTTCAAAACCAGGATCAGTTCTTATCCTGGTTTCTGAATCAGGATCTGATGTGCACATGCACAAACACAGAAACAGGTTACGTAAAGAGCCGGATCAAATGGAGGATACTCAGGTCCATGCGAACACACTGACCAGTCTAAAATGTTAAAAACATTTGATCTGTGATTTCAGGAGAATCGTCTCCAGCATCGGGTCAGATCTGAGTCCTGAGTGTGACGACACATTGAACACTTAATGAGTGTTTGTACGGCCTGAAAGACAAAGCTAGTGTAGAGGAGGCAGACATAAGGACAAAAGAAGAATCAGACCCTCCCTGTTTATTATATGAACTCCAACAAACACTGACCTGTTTATACTGCTGGGCTGGTCCTGGTCCTGGTCCTGGTCATGCAGGTGTTGAGACAGATGTTCTGACCTGTAGGGGGCGGTCACTCCGGCCATGGGAAGGTTGGGGCAGTGGATGAGGAAGATGAAGTTGGCGAGCAGGCTAACGGTCGCACACATCAGGCAGAATCGGATGATTCCTCGACAGCGCAGGTTCAACTTCTTGACAATGTACCCCCCCAGGAAGGTGCCCCCACCTCCTGCTGGGACCACCATGTATCCTGGTGGGGTGGCGGCGGGGGGCGTGGGGGGGGTTAAAGACATTAATTGGGGACAAATCTGTCTTCAAACTAAAATGTATAAAAACAAGACGATATGAGGATGAAGATTAAAGCCGGCATGGAGACTCAAGATCTTCCCTGAGAAATGGATCTTCTGGAGAAAGGAGCAACCTGGACGTGGGTCGGCTTATCTGCAGTAAAACTCTGATTTCAAAGGTTTAACAGCAGATGATCTTTTTGTTTAGTCCCAGATGAAGACGTAAAACATGTGGCATTAGAGACGAGTCTCTCTGTTTCTTTTGTCTCCGGTTTTTACTCGATGGGAAACAACTAGACGAGTATGAACAAAATGATCTGCACATTAAAGACCACATTGTTTCTACAAAGTCAAATAAAAAATAAATATCTAATGCATTCAACATCTCCTGAGAAAATAAATCTTTGTGTGTTTGCTCACCGAACCAGGTCGCCGCCTCTGAGGCGCTCAGACTGAACTGAGACTCCAGAAACTTTGGACCAAACGTGGACACGCCAGCGATAAGGGTCGCCTCAGTCGCTCCAGAAAGACACAAGAAGAGGAAGGTTGGATTCTTCAGGAGGAGGAGTACAGACCTGCAGAGACGAGGGGGGGGGGGGTTGCTTAGTCACTCCTGATAAACATGTCACGTTACATGTGTTTGGATTATATCCTCGCTCTGTAATCCCACACACTGATCTCACACTGATGACATCACAGCAGACACAGATGTGATAGGAGGAAACTAAGTTGTGATAAGTTAGGTTCAGACTGTTTACAGCAGCATTACTGTGTCAGTCTGCAGTTACTCCTCCAAACAGGAGATGGCAGCGTAGTCTCTGTGATCAGAAACTGACCATACAGGTGAATGTAGTTCAGACAGGAAGTGATGTCAGAATGAGTTATTCTGTTGATGATCAGAGATATAAATACTGTCAGGTCTCTAACACGGGTCACTGACTTGGCAGCTTCAGGAAGATTGTTCTCCACCTGATGGTCTGACTACGCTCGCTGCTCTCTGCATCCTGCCCACCTGTGGGTGAGGCTTACCTGGGCATGTCTTTGACAGATTTTCCAAACTGAGGGTCAGAGGCTGTGGTGTGACTGCCGTCCTTCAGCTGGTGGGCTTCAGAGACCCTCGACGACACCAACTCCTGAGAGCCTGTAGGGGGATATTCAGAAAATATATATATGTGTGTAATCCAGGACAGCTGTGTCATACAGGACAGCTGTGTCATACAGGACAGCTGTGTCATACAGGACAGGTGTGTCAAGTGTTACCTGGCAGCTGGCGGGGGAAACCCAGGATTGGGAACGCAATCAGCAGAGCTGCTGCTCCTCCAGCCAGGAACCCGACCCACCAGGCCCCAACCCAGAGAGGGTTCTCTGGAGTCATATCAGTCCTGACACACAGAAAAAAACGCACACACACACACGCACACACACACACACGCACGCACACGCACACACACACACACATTCATGTTTATTTATTATAAATATGATTAAAACACAGTTTGTGTTTAAAGATGTGAAAAAGTTGTGTAGGATCAGTGTAAGAAACTGTACCTGCACCTGCACCTGCACCTGCAACTGCACCTGCACCTGCACCTGCACCTGCAACTGCAACTGCACCTGTACCTGTACCTGTACCTGCACCTGCAACTGCAACTGCACCTGCACCTGCACCTGCAACTGCAACTGCAACTGCACCTGTACCTGTACCTGCAACTGCACCTGCACCTGCACCTTTATCTGTACCTGCACCTGCACCTGCACCTGTATTATCATCAAGTCTTATTATAAATTAGGGGTTAGGGGTTGCGCTCAGACTCACGTCACTCTGATCTCTGTGTAAATGTTCAGGAAGTAACCTCCCAGCAGGTAACCTGCTGCTGGACCCAAGATGGCCGCCGTGTAGAAGATACCTGAGAGGAGAGAGAACACACACACACACACACACACACATCAGGGTGTGTTCCATCTAGTCCCTGTCCCGAAGATTAAAAGTGTCCATTGCTCACACCCACTATCTGTTGTCATAGTAACCGCCTTTCCGTGAGGTTACCCTAACCCTAACCCTTTTAAAACATTTAAAAACATATGGAACTGTAGCCCTGTTCAGACCGCCGTTTCAAGCCGTGTGTGTGTGCGTGTTTTAATCAGGTTGTTCCTGTGGAGGAGGAACTCTAAAGTCACTCTGACCCCGTATAAATAAAGACTCACCGATGTAAACGGGGGCGTAGTTGGACTTGACGTTCTCGTCCAGGAATGTGACTCCAAGCGTGTAGAGCGGTGTGGCCCCCATCCCGTGCAGAAACTGACCCAGCATGAACACAAAGCGGTAGCTGGAAAGCCCCGTCCCCTTCTCGTCCTGGCACGGTGTGGAGCGATTGGCGTAGCAGAGTCCCGAGTGCTCCGGAAGGCTGACCTGGTAGGGTGGCGTGGTGAAATGAGGTGTTGTGAACACCAGAGAGCCCAGCGCCATAATCAAAACCCCCCAACCCAGCCAGCGCGGTTTGTGGCCTGTCCCCCCAAAGTAGCTGACAAATGCAAGGCACAGGCAGGCGGCGATGTCATAGGAACTGGCGATGAGGCCGGCCTGGTAGCTGCGCAGGTCGAAGCGTCTCTCGATGGAGGTGATAACAGTATTGATAAAGCCGTTGATGATCATCCCCTGCAGGAAGGACGCCGCACAGAGGAACAGCAGCACCCAGTGGGGGGTGTTAAACACCTGCAGCGCCCGCGGGGTCAGCCCTCCCCACCCATACAGCTGTTCAGAGTCTGTCAGGTCGGGCCCCCGGGAGGGCTCTGCTCGGGTGCCACCCCTCCCCCCGTATAGCTGCCCAGGCAGGGTGGAGGCCCCCGTGAAGATGTGGGGCCGCAAGGCGCCATCGGGGCTGCAGGGGCTTCTGGGACCAGAGTCCACCGGGCTACTAGTCTGAGAGTCGGGGGGGCTGGAGTCCAGAGACCGGCTCCCCCTAAGAGGACCGTCCTGGAGGTCCAACAGCTCCTGCTTCGAACTAAAAGAGGCGTCGGCGTTCAGCAGGACGGGCATCTCCACAGGGAGAGGAGTGGGTTAACAGACACAGGGGGGTGGGGGGCTGAAGGAGAAGGGGGGACTGACAGGGAAGGGGGGTTTGAGGGTAGAAGGGGGGCTGAAAGAGGGGGAGGTGATGGGGAGGGTGACTGGAGGAAAGGGATGGGAGGAGTAGGGGGGAACTGCAGGGACAGTGACAAGTTTAAAACAGAGATCAGGATTCACTTTTCATTCCCCTCAGTCCTCAGGTGATCCAGGTTACCTGTTCAGACCTGGACTCATTTCCTGAGGAGAAACACAGAGAGGACAGAAATCAACAATTAATAAACATGTGAGAAACAACAACACGCCCCGACTATTTATGTAAATGAAACATTTTGTTCCTCCGTGTTGAACTCGTTTTGCTCGTGGTTGAGGAATCTAACATTTTGCTGTCATCAGATTTATTCCAGAAGGCGTTTGGTCATTTGTTGCTGACCACCCGTTTTAAAGAAACACAGTGTTATTTTAACTGAGGATAATCCGGCCTCAGGTGTGTTTTCAGGTAAACTGATGACAGACACACATGTTCCAGATCAGCCCTATGCTGCACAGCAGCCTCTACCATCAGTGTGTGAATGGATGAGTTACTACTGATGGACTCTTTACTCAGCAGCCTCTACCATCAGCATGTGCATGTGTATGAATGGATGAGTTAATACTGATGGACTCTTTACTCAGCAGCCTCTACCATCAGTGTGTGAATGCGTATGAATGGATGAGTTAATACTGATGGACTCTTTACTCAGCAGCCTCTACCATCAGCATGTGCATGTGTATGAATGGATGAGTTAATACTGATGGATTCTTTACTCAGCAGCCTCTACCATCAGTGTGTGAATGTGTAGGTGTGACCTGCTGTGTATTTGTCTCTCTCTCTCTCTCTCTCCAGGTAACCCCGGATGCAGCCTCATTTAGATTAAATTGTCCAGGAGACCAAGGAGGCCTTAAAACTCAACACAAAAGGCCGGGGTACATCAACTACCCAGCACCCCAAGTTATTTTAGCAATAGACACAAATACACAGAAAGTTATTTGTTTGTGTTTATGAACACACAGACAACAAGCGACAACACAGGGAGAAGCTCTCACTACCTCTGAAGGTGAGATAATGAGTCAGCACAGAGTTTATAGAAGCTCCCCACACCTGGCTTTAATCAAGGCCAATCAGCCACAAACACACCTGACTCTCCACTTAGGTGATTCATTTACCAACCCCAGTGAGAAGCCAGAGAGTGTGTCCTTACAATAACAGTCAGTTTGTAGAAGACGTCTGTAAGGATGAACTGTTCCTGTGACAGAGTGATAGATAATAATGTACTACTGTTATGATTTATTATTAATATTGTTGAGTCGTTTGTTTGTTAGAATGATAAATATTGATCTTGTGGCGTAGCTCACAGTGTGAAGTGTGTGCGTGACCTGAGCATCAACAGTCTGTGTGTGCGTGTAGGTTATTATCATGTGACAGGAAACAGACCACAGGACTACAGAGACAGAGTTACAGGAAGTTAATAACATACAATAACCACACACACACTCTGCAGCCTGTCTGATTACGTGTCCTCGTTTATCTTCAAACACAGATAGTCTGATATCCAGAGCTGAGCCTTAAGCACATCTACTTGTGATTGTGTGTGTGATTGTGTGTGTGATTGCGTGTGTGTGTCCTAATGCGTGTATGTTATTGCGTGTGTATAACGCAGCAGCCCTTTGCAATAGAGATGATGAAGAGCAGACTGTGCAGCTAACACGTTGCTGATCGCACCGACATGATGAGGAAGACACCACGATGAAGAGCAGCAGCAGCAGCATTCACACCCAGCAGACACACACACACACACACACACACACACACACACACACACACACACACACACACACACACACACACACACACACACACACACACACACACACACACACACAGATGGATTTACCTTGACACACCTTCTTCACTCCTCCTCATCTTCACATCATGCTCCGTCTGTTTCCAGGTCAGAAATGTTGCTCAGTTCAGATGCAGGTAGAGAGTGTGCGCTGCTCTCTCTCTGTGTATGGAGAGTGATCAGTGCCACTAATAGAGAGACACCATGAACGATACAGTCTCATCCTGTATGTATCATTGCACCGACCTGCACGTACATAACTGATATTTAATTTCAAGTTATTCTGTTACTTTATTTTGGGTTTATTTGCACACTTGCTTTGGCAATGCAAACATATATTTATATATGTTTAATTAAATTGAATTTATTTGAATAAAATATATAAATAAGCTTTCATAATAAAGAAGACAGAATAAATAAATAAATAATAATAATAAACAAATATTGTATTTTATCAAATTGATGTTTATTAGATGTATATCTGGAGGGCAGCATGAAGGTCCTTAAAGCACACTGCCAAGATAAATAAATAACAGGTGTATTTACAGCATATATGTGGCATTGATCACCCTCATAGGTGAGAGTGTGTAGGGGGTATTTCTGTACAAAGGTGTTAAACTGTTTGAACAGTAATCACTGGGAGTTTCCCAGACTAAGATCTACAGAGTCCAACCTGATTGACATTACCTATCGTCGACTGATCGTCATGTCTTTTTTTTGCCCATTCATTTATCCATAAATATTATTCGAACATAACAGATAAACCACAAAATGTAACTCTTATTCTTCTAAACTTGGAGTTACAATTTATTCTGTGATAGGACTTGATCATTTTTGTCCCTCATTAAGACCTTATAACAATAAGGCCCACACGCCCCTCATTCAGAGCCTGTGTGTGGCAATAAAAAACCCTCATAAAGAGATTCTGTGTATGGCATTAAACACCCCTCATACAGGTATGCTGTGGCGCTATCAGTTGAGGACCAATCACAGCTCAGCAGAGAAACTGAAGCTGCAGAAACAGACAGTTCACCCTGCGACTGAAGAGACGCTCAGTGGTGAAAACATGACCGTAATAAATAGAAATTTTAAATGTGATTAAATTTAAGGATTAAAACATGTTTACTGAAAATGATTTGTTTATCTGTTCAGTCAGATCTATAGTAAATTAAATATGTGACAAACTGTGTCTGATATAAATATAATAAAGACAGAGAAACAAACATTATATTTTGTATGTTTTTACCTTCAATTCATGTATTTAATTGTGCACTGACTGTTTCTCACCACTAGAGGGAGACATCATATCTCTGTTGTTAATTCTGTCACTTTTTATTTTTCTATAGGAGAGTACAAATAAACTCCCTCACCTCTCAGTGCGGGACTCTAGAGGGCGCTCTCTTCATGTTTTAGTCCGCTCTCACCTCTCAGTGCGGGACTCTAGAGGGCGCTCTCTTCATGTTTTATTCCGCTCTCACCTCTGAGTGCAGGACACTAGAGGGCGCTCTCTTCATGTTTTTGTCCGCTCTCACCTCTCAGTGCGGGACACTAGAGGGCGCGCTCTTCATGTTTTAGTCCGCTCTCACCTCTCAGTGCGGGACACTAGAGGGCGCTCTCTTCATGTTTTAGTCCGCTCTCACCTCTCAGTGCGGGACTCTAGAGGGCGCTCTCTTCATGTTTTAGTCCGCTCTCACCTCTCAGTGCGGGACACTAGAGGGCGCTCTCTTCATGTTTTAGTCCGCTCTCACCTCTCAGTGCGGGACACTAGAGGGCGCTCTCTTCATGTTTTAGTCCGCTCTCACCTCTCAGTGCGGGACACTAGAGGGCGCTCTCTTCATGTTTTAGTCCGCTCTCACCTCTCAGTGCGGGACTCTAGAGGGCGCTCTCTTCTTGTTTTAGTCCGCTCTCAACTCTCAGTGCGGGACACTAGAGGGCGCTCTCTTCATGTTTTAGTCCGCTCTCACCTCTCAGTGCGGGACTCTAGAGGGCGCTCTCTTCATGTTTTAGTCCGCTCTCACCTGTCAGTGCGGGACTCTAGAGGGCGCTCTCTTCATGTTTTAGTCCGCTCTCACCTCTCAGTGCGGGACTCTAGAGGGCGCTCTCTTCATGTTTTAGTCCGCTCTCACCTCTCAGTGCGGGACACTAGAGGGCGCTCTCTTCATGTTTTAGTCCGCTCTCACCTGTCAGTGCGGGACTCTAGAGGGCGCTCTCTTCATGTTTTAGTCCGCTCTCACCTCTCAGTGCGGGACACTAGAGGGCGCTCTCTTCATGTTTTAGTCCGCTCTCACCTCTCAGTGCGGGACACTAGAGGGCGCTCTCTTCATGTTTTAGTCCGCTCTCACCTGTCAGTGCGGGACACTAGAGGGCGCTCTCTTCATGTTTTAGTCCGCGCTCACCTCTCAGTGCGGGACACTAGAGGGCGCTCTCTTCATGTTTTAGTCCGCTCTCACCTGTCAGTGCGGGACTCTAGAGGGCGCTCTCTTCATGTTTAACAGAAGTCACAACAACAGTTGATGAACTTTATTGTTTATTTTATTTGAATGTTTTATTTCACACATTTACATTCAAATTATTTGGAAATAAAAACAGAGATTAAAAGCTGAAAAACTGGTTAAACAAAAACTGATCTGATTGGTTCTCAGGACTCTCCTCGCTGTGTGTGTGTGTCCTCCTGTGTGTGTATGTGTGTGTGTGTGTGTGTGTGTGTGTGTGTGTGTGTGTGTGTCCTCTGTGTGATCAATGCACAGCTACAGCTGGTTGAAGGGGACCAAATCCAGTGATCAGTTGATCTGGTTCCATTTTACCAGCTTCAGCAAAGCATTTAAGGGGCGGAGCCTTTCCAACAGGTGACAAGGGGGAGAAGAAATCAAAGAACCTGAAAGAAAGAGAGTAAGAGGAGGTCAGCTACCAGGGGGGGGGGGGGGGGATGCATCAGAGTCCTCCATAGGACTCTGATGTAGATGTAGTTGAAGAGAGAAGAACATCCTGGAGAACAGGAAACACGCAGCAGCAGGTTCATTAGAGCACGGAGAGTGGGTTACCCTATGACCTATGACCCCACTGAGCATGCTCAGCAACCATCACCTGCTGTTCATGGCCCTTTCCGAATAGCCACAGTTCAGTATGCAGTACTTTTCAGTAGGGAGTTTCAGTAGACTGAACTTTCGTGGTCATTCAGTATGCATTTTTTGTGTCCACCTCAGTATACTGAACATTTCAGTATGGATACTAACTTCCTGGTTTTATGCAGTACGGATCGGATGCGTGCTTTCAGGAAATTAATTGTATTTTACCACCCACAATGCAGTGCGAAATTAAACGTAAATCGTCACGTCACGTCCGCCTCCAAATCAAAACAAACGAGCGTGGATTAATTGAAACAATTTTTAATCTAGAGTTAAAGTCCCGACTGAAATCGCTACTTTTAATTAACAGAAAATATAACAAATGTCTGCATTATTATAAAACCTTTCCCCCTCTATTTAAATAATGATTTCACTATTTAAATGCATCTTTATTGGTTTATTTTATATTCTGTATATTACTGTCTTTCATTTGTACTTTCCTTTATGTACTGTATGTTATTTAGTTATTTAATCTGCCTTTTACTTGATTTACATTGTGATATTTTTATTTTTTTTACCTGACTGTATATGCGCATTAAACAGGTGGATGCGGCCGGTTCGGGAAATGTAAATGACACCACTTCCTTACTGAATGAATCAGACAAAGTAGAAACAAATATCTGCCTACTGTGTGCACCTAATGAATAGTAGGTACTAACAGTATGCAGCACGGATAGTAGGTACTGCCTACTGCCTACTGACAGATTGAGTAGGTACTTGGCAATTCGGATACAGCCCGTGTGTGTCTGACAGACTCTGCAATGTGGGTGGAGCTTAAACCTCTGAGAGCATCACTTCCTGTCTCTATTAAACTAAAGTCTGTGTTCTCACCTGCAGCTCATCCTACACCTGTGAACCCAAACCACTGAGTGTATCAGTCTGACGTTCTATAACCCTGACCCCCCCCCCCCCCCCCCCCCTTGGGGTCTGTGAAGGAGTGTACAAACAAACGTCCATCAGCAGGCTGACGTTCGGCCTCTCGTCTCAGGGTTAACATGCTGATGCTGCTGCAGTCCACTGCAGACACCCCCCTCTCCCCCCTCCTCCCCCCTCCTCTCCCCTCTCCCCTCTCCTCCCCCCCTCCTCTCCCCTCTCCCCCTCCCCTCTCCTCCCTCCCCTCTCCTCCCCCCTCCCCCCTCTCCCCTCTCCTCCCCTCTCTCCCCTCTTCCCCCTCCCCTCTCCCCCCTCCTCCTGCATTCAGACGTGAGCAGCTGACTCAGCAGTATCGCAGCTCCTGATTGGCTGATCAGAGAGCAGACAGGAGTGTAAGAGGAGCTGCTGAAGATAAACACGTCTGTCGCTTCCTGACCTTCCAGTGCATGTTTGTGTGTGTGTGTGTGTGTGTGTGTGTGTGTGTGTGTGTGTGTGTGTGTGTGTGGATCAGGTGTCATGCTGAGGCCGTCGTTCTGTACAGAGGAACACCGAGGCCTGCTGATGGTTTAAACTCCTCCAGCATTCACCTGTGTGTGTTCTCCATTACTAGGTGTGTGTGTGTGTGTGTGTGTGTGTGTGTGTGTGTGTCATTGGTTTTGCTTATTGCAGTTTGCTTATCTTTCACCTTTTAATCTAACGGCCATATCCCTAAGATGATCAGTATATTGATTTATTTAAATATTTAAACACACACACACATACACACACACACATACAACTAGACAGAATCAATGCTGAGGTAATTTGTTTCAATCAATTAAGCAGACATCTGCTTCAATTAGACAGAACACTGTGTGTGTGTGTGTGTGTGTGTGTGTGTGTGTGTGTTGGGGTGTGTGTGTGTGTGTGTGTGTTTGTGTGTGTGTGTTTGTGTATATGTGTATGTGTGTATGACTCACTCATTCTCTGTCATTATGTTTCTTACTCCTCACTTTTTATTAACGTGTAAAACACACGGCGCACGGGCAGAATCCGTTTTTGGAAGAAGGGGAACATTTAAAAAAATCAAAAAAACCTCTGTATAATTAGCAACATGAAAGAGTAATGTGATGTTATTATTATCACACACAGGCTGTCAGGCTGGTTACAGATACAAAGTCAGTGACAGTTAGAGGACTACCAGGCTCATATTTAATGTTGTTTAACTGAGTTTAGTTGAAAAAGTTGAACTCGTCACAGAACTGATCAGACTGCAGGTCCATGTGCATGGCGTGTCTGCTCCGGTCCGTGTATCTGGTATAAAACTATAAACACAAAAACGGTCATTTTACTGAACCGTTAAAACGGAGTGTTTTATTTTTTATTTTTTAACCCGAACCCATGTTTTAATGTTGTATCGGCGTCTGACTTCCCGTCCCGCTTGTTCCCGCATCCAGCAAAAATAGAAACCTACGTATCTGCTGTGGAGGGCGCCGGACTGCCGGATCAGAGACGCAGAGGAGACGCAGCGGAGACGCAGCGGAGACGCAGAGGAGACGCAGCGGAGACGCAGAGGAGACGCAGCGGAGCCAGAGGAAGCACACACATTGAATAAAATGAAAACCTATCACCTCCTCTGCCGGAGCGGACACGCATCTGGTGGAAGTTGGCCGGATAAATACCCGTCTGTTCGTTTGGAAACATTTTATCATTTTATAATACCCGAAGTTTGCATCAAAGACTCGGTGTGTTTGTAACAACATGTGAGCAGGTTTAATCTGTGATGAAGTGCAAACTGTGCTGTACACATACAGTGTGTGTGTGTGTGTGTGTGTGTGTGTGTGTGTGTGTGTGTGTGTGTGTTTTGAGTTATAGTGATGTCGGGGGCTCACTGGAGGTCTCATGACACCCCTGTATGAACTAAAAGAGCTCAACAGTGACCGCCCACTTTTTTGGCGTCTCTGGTTTCCCCATTCAAATCCTCCATTGACATTTCATCAAAAACTTAAATGAAGTTATTCAAGCCTGGAAGTCAATAAGCTACCACTATACTCGTGACTATAATACATTCGATTCGGCCCAAAAACGGAGGAAAAGGCAAAGGTACAAGCAGGGATTCTAGTGTCTGGTGGGGCCCTTCAAAAAAAATTTGGGGGGCCTCATCCCAGCGTTCGTCACCTTTATGTCTGCCGTGTCCCAACGTTTACTCCTCTTTCTTCCTCTTTCTTTTTTCTCTCCAAAATTCCTCTTCAGTTTTCTTTGTTTACTTTCATTGACAAACTTTGGTTTTCAATGCAACGCTTAGCAGGGCGATGAAAGAGAGTGATGTCGAACATGTTAGGCCACTGCTTTGGTTTGACTTTGTGATCCCTCAATAATAATACTTTAGTGAGAGTTGTAGCGCCTGCAGAGTCAGAATCCCCTTTCTACACACCTTCATTCACTGCTTCCTCTGTCATCCACCCACATTCATCTCACACTCCAATGAAAAACAGCCACAGTGCTGCGAAGTCTGAATCCGTCCTCCAGGAAGGGCATTTGTATAGGTGCAAGTCACCGGTGATGGGGGCGGAGAGTCATTGAAAGAAAGTCAGTGAAGGAGAAGTGTTACCTCGGCATAGAGCGTGTTTGAAGTCCGTGCTATATCCGTTTTGTGTGACATCTTCGTCGCTGGAGGTCCGTTGCTGTCAGGCCGATTACCTGTTGGATTTGTTTATTTCCCTGTTCCTGGAGGATCAGCTGTTCCCTGGAGTCAGGAGATGCCCAACTCTGACTCTGACTACTGACTGACTTAAAAACTTTGGTACCGTGAGTACCTGCTGTGTCTTTTGTTTGTTTGTGTTTTGATTGTTTTGTTTGTTTGCTGGTTTTCTTTGGAGTTTGTTTCCTTATTTGTTTTCAAGCTAAAGCTTCTTAACTTAGCTCCGCCTCCATCACATCTTTGTACGTTCATATTGGCGTCCAGTCTGTGGGGTCACAGTCTGTTTCAGCGTTGTGGAAGCACGACTCAGGGGGAGCTCCACATACACACACAGTCAGACACACACACACACAGCACTGACCCAGCTGGATCAGCTGATCCCGTCTCTCCTCTGTAACGCCTCTGAAGACGGGACAGAGGGGGGGTCACTTCGTCCCCCATCACGCCTCCACCACATTCAGACTGAAGGAGAAAAGGTCACATGGGCGTAAACATGGCGGCTTGAAACTGTTGATCTGTGTGACTGAAGGTAATCCCTCTGTAGAGTAAACCTCTGACTCTGCAACCCCCCCACCCCCCCACTACAACCAGCCAATCAGCTAACAGAGTTTGTGGTGCAGCAGTCAGCATTGCTGCATATTTAATGTCCTGATGAGAGCTTCCACCTGCTGACACAGGCAAAGTGACAGAACAATACACACATACACACACACACACACACACTACGACACAGCAGTCCTGAACAACATCATCAATAACCTCCCCGGCTCTCAGTGGGATCACCCTCCTGACCCCCTTTTGTAAGGTGTGCTTTGGAGCAGGCCCTCTCCGGCTCCACCCACTGGTTGTGGAGCTCAGACTTGTTGGACGGTCTGTTAGTTTAATAAAGCTCACAGAGAGAGACAGATTATTAGTCTGATATTTACATGAACAAATCTCCAAAAGACTCCAACAGCACAAACACAGCCCAGAGGTCAAAGGCCAGGATGTAAACATGTTTATTTTAACATAGCGCTCTATGGGGACTGACTCACTGCAGGAGACAGACTCTAGTGGACACTGGAGGAACTGCAGCTGTAAAGTTGGACATTTTAACATGGAGCTCTATGGGTTGGGACTTGGTTAGGGTTAGCGTCAGAAGTTTCTGCTTATTCTATACAAAGACTGGCAGGAAGTGTATTACACCTTTTAGCTCTGTAGTCCCTGTTGGTCTCACACCAGATCAGGTGTTCCCTGTCCTGAATAACACCTGAGCAGAGACACGTAGATTCT